>NC_133648.1:93730611-93934953 GCF_009905375.1 Apium graveolens
ACATAAACCTTGATAGGTTCACCAACTTTCTCTTTGCCCTTGGACCTTGGATCTATCTGCAATTGTGATTTAGCTTCGGTTGCTTCAGGATATGTCCTTTCTTTTATCACAATGCCTTTGAGCTTTGGAAGTTTCTTTTTACCAGAAGCTTCAGATTTAGATTTGACTTTTTCTGATTTAAGTCTAGCTTCTTCTTCCATCAGACTCTCCAAGTCCATTCCTGGATTTTCCTTAAGAAATAACTGTCTTGACATTTCTTCATCAAGATCCAAAAGTTCATCAGAACTTATCCTTTTACCAATAGCAGAAGTAATTCTTTTTCCAGCATCAGAACTTGTCCTGTGACTTGTAATTCCAGCTCCTCTTGATAAGAAACTTCTACCTTGACCATGACCTTCACCCATCCCAGAGTTTCCCTGGTCATCTTTTTCATCATCCTTCCCCTTCAGTGTCTTATCAGTTTTGCATTTGGACTTAATTACTTTCTCCCCCTTTTTGGCATCAGCTAGTAACATAAGAGAGACAAGCAATTCCACTGAGGCTTGGATTTCATCGAGTTGAGATTGCTGAGAAGCTTGATTTTTCAAAATATCATCAATCTGAGACTGTTGTTTCTCTTGAGTCTTCTCAATGTAAGCAACTCTGTCAAAGGTAGGTATGAAGAATTTTTTCTTATCAAGTGTCTAAGTCATATCTTGCTTGAGCAATTCTTCCTTAACTTGACGTAACTCTGCATGAGTTGTTGCATGGAGACCTTGCAGATGTCTAGTACTCAATGCAGTGACTCGAAGCTGTGTCTTGAAATCATCATTAATTAATATTTCATCAGCTTTTTCCAAGTGCTCAGCAAGAATCTTTTCAGATGGAACAAAGGTAACTGAGTTCCATTCCTTAGTCCACTCCTGTCCTCTAGGAGTTTCACTCCAAGGTACTGGTGTGTCTCCTCGTACAGACTTCTTGACTAGTTCAGATTTAGAAACAGTTTGTGGAGGTGCATGTCCTGAAGAACCTGCTTCATCAACATCTGCATTCTGAGCAGCATCACCAGAATCATCAGCATTTGCAGCATCGGACTTACAGAATCAGCATCTTCTGATAAAACAACAGTATGAGAAGCAATCGAGGCTTCAGTATCATCCTCTAAATGCTGATCTGTTTCCAAGTTCTGATCAACAGCCATATCCTGATGCTAACCTATATTCTGATCATCAACATCTAGATGCAGAGAAGGTGTAGTAGACAATTCTGGAGTTTTAGTAGCATCAGGAAAAGGTGTTGTAGATGGATTAATTACTGTTAGAGCTTCTAAGCAAAGTACCTCAGGCACAACCAGGTTCTGAATATCAATTTCAGCACTTGAGTCTGGATTGACAGGAGATACAGTCTCATGTACAGGAGACACAGATGGTGTGTTGGCCTTTTCTGTAGCAGCTTCATGAATTGGAGTCAATGGAGAAGCAGTGGCTTCAGCAAATTCTGGTTCTTGCGAGATCAGAGATTCCTGATCTCCTTCCTTAGTTGTTGCTTCCTCATCATCTGAAACTGGCCTTTTAGCTCTCTGTTTCTTGTATCTCTTTGAAGGTGGGGATTCCTTGGGAGGTTCAGCAGAAGTCATTCTCCTAAGCCTTTTGAGAAGCTTAGATCCCCCAATTCCAGAATCCTTCTGAGAAGGAACTTTCTCAGCTTCTTTAACAACAGGTTTTGATGCAGAAACCTGTTCCTCACTATCAGACTCATCTCTTAGAACAATCCTCCTTCTCTTCTGTGGTGTTTGAGGAATAGTCTTTGTCCTCTTGGGCTTGGAAGATGAAGGCTTCACAGTAGGTGCTGAGGATGAAGGTTGAGCTGTCTGTGAAGTTGTGAGATATGATTTGAGATATGTTCTGAGGGAGGGTTGAGGTATAAATGTATGAGTGGTATGTTCTGATGGTTGCTGTGGTGTTTGGGATTTGGTGGTGGGTTGTACATTAGGATAAACAGATCTATAGGTTTTAGGATCAGCATTCACCAAGTCATTAAAGGCTCGTTTTGCAATTTTAAAGGGTGGATATAAAGAACTGGCTAGTTGAGTGGCATCAGCACAACAAAAGGTATATATAAGCTGACAGAATCTAGCAAAGTAAACTACATTTCTATCCTCTGTCATCCTATCCCCTATGAAACCTATCACAGCACTTGCAAAATCAAAATGAGTTTGGTTAATAATAGCATACCCGATGTGCTGACTCATTATTGGAATGGCATCAAAGTTTGAACACTTATTCCCGAAGGCTTTAGTGATGCAGTCGAAGAAGAAGCTCCATTCCTTTATGATATGTGCCCGTTTCAACTGTCCAAGCTTAGCCAAACTCTTTTCATACCCCAAACTGTCCATTAACTCTTGTAGAGCTGATTCCTCCGGTGTTGAAAAAGTACAGCCTTCTGGTAAATGTAAGGCCTTGCGAATTGTACCAGAAGTTACCACATGTTCAGAATCATCCACTTCAAAAACAATACTGGGAGTACCAGTTGCACCACCATTATCAAAATGCCTAGTCCGCCAAAACGTCAGAACGTGTTGGCTTGAAAAGACTGAAGGCTGGGTCAATGCATACCCAATTTCACTGTGTGCAAGAAGATCTTGCATAAAATGCAACTCAGACGGAGCTTCAATATGATCGAGAATTGCAGCATAGTTATTTGGAACAAACTTAGCTCCATCAATGATCAAATCCTTAGGTGCCATGAGAAAAATCAAAAATTAATGGTGCCTGTTAGGTGTTGGATAAAATGTCTGTATGAAAAACCAACGTCAGGAGATGAGAGATAGTAAAAGCAAAGAAAGAGAGATAAAGTGTAAAAGAAAATAAAAGATTGTATAATCTTCTCTCTCTTACTTATACTTGGTAAAAAAAATAACCGTTGGACACCTGTCAGACATGCAGCAATAATGAATAGTTAATGGGCACGGGAAAACAGTAATCATGACTTATCACATGCAGGTTTTCAAGGAAAAACCATTCCACTTACCCAGTAATCCCATTAATTGAGGTAAGTCAGTTTTAATTCAAAATTTAAACTGTTCCCACTTATTCAGTTATTTTCACTGTAAAACCAATATTCTGAAAATAAATTTCAAGTGTGAGAATGACCAAAATAAATCAAGGAAACAAGTACTGATATTTTAAGGTCAGAACTTAATTTAAATCAATGATTAAAATGATCATCAGAACATGGATATTTCAGGATTTAACAGTGCATTTAAATGTGCAAACATCTCAGAGACATAATCTTCTAAAAATAAGAAATTTCATTAATATATTAAGAGAATACATTCATGAAATTGAAATTACATCAGAGAATTACAAGACTGTCCTAAGCTTCTAATCCTAACATCAATAGCCTTAGTCCTAGCTCAAGAAGCAAGGCAAAGCTGACGATGAAGAAAAACAGGAAGAAGAAAATAAGTTATTTCTTCTTCCTACTCTCTACAAAAAGAATAGCGAGTCTGATGATTCGCTCTTGCTGGCGGAGAGCTTCCAGTCTTTCCTCCTCCAATCGCTCCAGATGGCGATGGTAGTCCATGTAAAAGAACAGGAGGTGTGTGAGAACCTCCTGGGGAACCGAGTCCCAAATCTCATCAGGAATGACAGTCACGTGCCATTCCTGCTGCCATCCCTCACGGCTTAACTCCATGTTGAAGGTCTCATAGTTTAAAAACATATTGTAGTTAACCATGATGTTGTGTATATGAGGGAAAAGAGACTAAGTGTTTGAGGAAGGGAATAATGTGTAGGCTGATGTGAAGTGGTGGTTTATATAGGCAGAAGAATGCCAGGAGATGCATGGATAATTTAATGCGGACAGGTAGAAGTAATTCTACCCCGTCTCCCTAGACTGGGAAGATGAAAAACAGTCATTGGAAGTGTAAGACAGGGTTTAATGCGCACAAGAAACAAGTAAAAATTACTGTGCATGTACGTGTTCTACTAACCCTAATTAGATTGACTGTTAATATTCTATCCAAACATATTCTGATTGAAAAAGGAGACTGTTTCAAATTGTAACCACAAATAAGTCAAGTAAAGGATCAGAATTTAATATCAGAACTTAGACTTATATCAGAACTTAACAGTCATCAGAACATGATTTCTTAACTTGAAAAATGAATGCCTATTTCCGTAATTCTTCACCCAAATTCTGATATCGATTCTTCAGAACTTAATCATCAGAACGTTCAACAGAACCTGTCCTCAGAATTTATGCAATCTGACACATAAACTGTTCATCTACAACAACATGGATCACCACAGAAATTTTCATCATTCATAGGGAGTGTTAGTGTGTGCATTAAGCTAAATATCAGACAAAAAGTAAAGTCTGATTTACTTCAGAACATCTTAGAAATAAGGCATTACTAAAACTTTACTGAAAATCTGTCATTTTTCTGAAGCCTACTATTGAATGAGTTTATGCATGAGTCCACCTCAACTGTCTTGTGCTAATTTTGTGCATCTTTTTAAATTCCATTTTGCAGTGGCTTCTCAGTGTAAGTGAGTCACAACTGCTTATCAGAATTTATGCTATTATCAGAGTATTTCTCCAGTAATCATAGAGTGTGAAAAGTCACCAAGAAAAATATTTATTTGCTTTTCTGATGCATTTTACTTAATACCAGCAATGTACTTGGGTCGTCCCTTCCACATTTTTACTCTAGATCTCAAAGGAGTACCTGATTTTTATTCCTTGTTTCTTTTCCTTTTTCTTTTGATAAGTGAGGTTTATCAGCACTTAGTACATTTAACAGATTTACTAGAATCAGAACTTACAAATGAGAAGCATTATTCTAATTTTTGACTTAGTAATAAGATAGACAAAGTAAACTCAACTAAGCTCAATATCAGAATTTGCTTGTGTCAATAGATTTCCACAGAAATAATTACTTCTAACATGGGATCTCTAGTGTATTGAAGACTACTAGGTCAGCGTCTAGCACAGGTATCCTCATAGGATTGAATAGTTACATAAACAGATATGTCACTATCAGAGTTTAGAAAGTCACATCAGACAACAGTCAGTACTTAAGCAATTTTCAATTAAGCACAAAATACACAAAGAGAGTAATTTCTGTAAATACTGAGCATAAAGTTTGATACATCAGAACAAAACTAAGCAGATTTAGAGAAAGAACCTGAAACCATTCCAAGTTCATTTACCAATTCTGTAAAATTAGCTTCACATAGTGGTTTTGTGAAGATATCTGCTAGTTGTTGATCTGTTGGAACAAAGTGAAATTCCACTGTACCATCATCCATATGTTCCCTTATGAAGTAGTACCTAATGCTGATGTGCTTTGTCATTGAGTGTTGAACTGGATTACCTGTCATAGCAATAGCACTTTGATTATCACAGTAAATAGGGATTTTAAAATATGTTAACCCATAATCCAGTAACTGATTCTTCATCCAAAGAATTTGTGCACAACAGCTTCCTGCAGTAATGTACTCTGCTTCTGCAGTTGATTTGGAAATTGACTTTTGTTTCTTGCTAAACCAAGAAACCAATCTGCCTCCAAGAAATTGGCAGCTTCTACTTGTGCTTTTCCTATCAATTTTGCAACCTGCAAAATCTGCATCTGAGTAACCTATTAGTTTAAAATCTGATTCTCTAGGATATCACAATCCCAGATCAGCTGTTCCCTTAAGATATTTGAAAATCCTTTTCACAGCTGTTAAGTGAGGTTCTCTTGGATCTGCTTGAAATCTTGCACAAAGACAGGTAGCATACATGATATCAGGTCTACTAGCAGTTAGATAGAGTAGAGAGCCAATCATACCTCTATAATCAGTAATATCTACTGATTTACCAGTATCCTTATCTAGTTTTGTTGCAGTGGCCATGGGAGTGGATGCACTTGAACAATCTTGCATTCCAAATTTCTTCAGCAAATTTCTGGTGTACTTGGTTTGACAAATAAAAGTGCCTTCTTCATTCTGCTTGACTTGAAGGCCCAGAAAATAGCTAAGTTCCCCCATCATACTCATTTGATATCTTGACTGCATCAGTTTGGCAAAAATCTTGCAAAGTCTGTCATTTGTAGAACCAAAGATGATATCATCAACATATATCTGAACCAGAAGTAAGTCCTTTCCATGGTTGAGGTAGAATAGTGTTTTGTCTATAGTTCCTCTATTAAATCCACTTTCCAGAAGAAACTGAGCTAAAGTCTCATACCATGCTCTTGGAGCTTGCTTAAGGCCATATAGTGCTTTATCAAGCTTGTAGACATAATCTAGATATTTGGAATCTACAAAGCCTGGAGGTTGTTCAACATATACTTCCTCCTCCAATTCTCCATTGAGAAAAGCACTTTTCACATCCATTTGAAAGATAGTAAACTTTTTGTGAGCAACATAAGCCAAAAATATCCTTATGGCTTCCAATCTAGCAACTGGTGCAAATGTTTCATCATAATCAATTCCCTCCTATTGAGAATATCCTTTTGCAACCAACCTTGCCTTATTCCTTGTAATTATGGCATCACTATCAGTTTTGTTTCTGAATACCCACTTTGTACCAACAACAAATCTGTTCTTTGGTCTTGGCACTAGGGTCTAGACTTTATTTCTTTCAAATTCATTTAACTCTTCCTGCATTGCTTGCACCCAATCAGCATCTTGAAGAGCTTCTTCCACTTTCTTTGGTTCAGTCTGAGAAAGAAAAGAATTGTAAAGACATTCACTTGAAGTAGCTGTTCTAGTTCTGACACCTGCATCAGGATTTCCAATAATTAAGTCAGGTGTATGTGATTTGGTCCACTTCCTTACAGATGGAAGGTTTTCTCTAGAACTGGATGCTCCCCCATGATCCATGGTATCTTCATCAACATTTTCTGATGCTCCCCCTGAAACTATGCTCTCTGACTTGGATCCTTCAGAATTTAGATTTTCAGAACTATCAGAGCTTGGCTTATCAGAACTTGATGAATCAGAACTTGAAGAGCCAGATGTATGTTCCGATGCTTCTTGAGATGTGATTGTATCTTGAATATGCCCCCCCTGCATAGGTGCATCTTCTTTTGGCGTAGTCACCACAGTTTCAATAACATCAGAGTTTAATCCATCAGAGTTTGCAGTATCAGGATTTAGACTGTCAGGATTTTCAGTATCAGAATTTAAGTCTTCATTTTCAAATCTCAGCTGATCATGATCATTGAAATCTTCAAATCCAGTAATCTTCTTATCATCAAAAGAGACATTGATAGATTCCATGACCACTCTTGTTCTCAAGTTATAGACTCTGAAGGCTTTTGTGGAAAGTGGATATCCAACAAAGATTCCTTCATCAGCTTTTAGATCAAATTTGGATAGCTGTTCAGGATGAGTCTTAAGAACAAAACACTTGCATCCAAATACATGAAAATACTTCAGATTTGGCTTCTTTTTCTTCACCATCTCATATGGTGTCTTTCCTTGCTTGTTAATGAGTGTTGCATTCTGAGTAAAACAAGTAGTCTACACAGCTTCAGCCCAGAAATAGGTTGGAAGCTTTGCTTCATCAAGCATTGTACGTGCAACTTCAATAAGAGTTCTATTTTTTCTTTCAACAAATCCATTTTGCTGTGGAGTTCCAGGAGCAGAGAATTCCTGCTTGATTTCATGGTTTTTGCAGAACTCTTCCATTATCAAATTCTTGAACTCAGTATCATTATCACTCCTTATTATTTTCACAGAATCTTTGACCAATTTATCCAGTTGCCTGACATGATCAATCAAGATAGATGCAGTTTCACTTTTTATGTGCAAGAAATACACCCATGTGTATCTGGTAAACTCATCCACTATGACCATAGCATATTTCTTCTTTACAATATACATGACATTTACTGGACCAAATAGATTAACATGTAGAAGGTGATAAGGCTCAAGAATTGATGATTCAGTCTTGCTCTTGAATGAAGATTTCCTTTGTTTGGCCTTCTGACAAGAATCACAAAGGCCATCAGGAGCAAATACTGACTTTGGCAGTCCTCTCACAAGATCTTTCTTGACTAGTTCATTTATATTATTGAAATTTAAATGAGAGTTTCTTGTGCCAATTCCAGCTTTCTTCAATTGATGCTCTACTCATCAGACAAATTGCAGAACCATCAATACTTGTTGAAAGCTTGGTTTCATAGATGTTACCACGCCTGTATCCTTTCAGAACAACTTTTCCTATAGATTTACTTACTACTTCACAGTGTTCTTCAAAGAAATCCACATGATAACCTCTGTCACGGATTTGACTGACACTGAGCAGATTGTGTTTAAGTCCTGAGACCAGAGCTACTTCCTTAATGATGACATTCCCAAGATTGATATTGCCATATCCCAATGTTTTTCCAATGTTGCCATCTCCATAAGAAACACTTGGGCCAGCCTTCTCCACAAAATCTGATAGCATGGCTTTATTTCTAGTCATATGTCCTGAACATCCACTGTCCAGAACTAGGATGTTTTTCCTGTTGCCCTGCAGTCACAAAGACCACTAATGATTAGTTTTAAGGACCAAGACATGCTTGGATCCTTTGGCCTTATTAAGTCTATTAACATTTACAGCGGATTTAGCATCAGAGTTTATGTTAACATTTTTCCTATCAGAATTTATACTATCAGACTTTGAATCAGAAATTACATTAGAAGAAACAATGGTAACTTTCTTTAAAGAAGGTTTTATTTGATAATAATCATAGTACAAACTATGATATTCCTTACAAGTATAAATGGAATGCCATAAACTACCACAATGAAAACAAGGATTTTGTGGCTTATATCTAACAGACTGACTCTTAACTCCTGACTTTGAAGGTAAGGAGTTTATGTTCTTATTCTTCCTGCAAAAAGAAGCCAGATGGTTAGAACTTCCACAGTTATGACATGTTTTTCTAGGAGCATCAGGAACAGGCTTATAATCATTGCTTTTATTTACACCTTCCTTTCCATTCCTATTTTTCCTAGGTGATTTTACCTTGTTTGCATTCTTAACTTCTTTCAGCTTATACTTAAGCTGCTTCTTTGTCATTAAGCCTACGTTTACTTCAGTTGTCTTTTCCTATTTTAGTTTGTCAGAAGTTAATTCCTTCTTAACTTCTGATTTCTCAGTATCAGACTTTACAGCTACAAACTTAACAGGTTTTAACTTTGGCTTTTGTTTAACAACTACAGGCTTAATATCTACAGTTCCTTTATCATTCTTATTCTCTCCATAATCTAAGCCCTCTTTCCAGTTTTCACTACTTAACAAATTCTGAGTTGTTCTACCAGAGTTAATCCAAGTCCTGATAATCTCTCTTTCCTTTTCTAACTCAGCTTTTAGAGATTCATTCATTTTAAGAACTTCATCCCTTACATAGAAAGCATCATCTCTATCTTTCTGAGTTTGATAAAACATGACTAACTCTTTTTCTAAATAATCATTCCTCTTTTTGCAAGCAATATTTTCAGAAGTTAATCTTTCACATGTTAAAGTTTGATCTCTATAACTAATGAACATGGTTTTAAGATATCTTCTCAACTCATTAATATCATCAGTATGAAAGGCATAAGTAGTTTGAGGTACCTTTAATTCAGCAGCTTCAGAACTGCTTTCAGCACTTGCCTTATCAGCATTTGCCATCAGGGCATAATTCTCCTCACTTTCAGAATCTGAGGTGTCTGTCCAGCTTTTCTTCTTTGTGACAAGAGCCTTGCCTTTGTCACTCTTTACTTTCTTGCAATCAGGAGATATGTGGCCTTTCTCACCACAGTTGTAGCATTTGACATTTGTATAATCTCCTCTGTCAGACTTTCCTCCTCTGACCTCAGATTTTCTGAAATTCTTCTTATTAGAACTTGCGCCTTTTCTGGAAAACTTCTTTCCCTTCCTAAACTTCTTGTATGCAATCTTTGTGATTTCTTTCACCATAAGAGCACACAGCTTCATCATCTCTTCATCAGCATCCGTCTCGGGCAAGCTTTCAGATTCTGAGTCATCATCACTTTCAGAACTTGATGACTCGGTATCAGACTTTGTGAAGAGAGCTTTACCCTTGTCTTTCCTTGAGGTAGCTGCCTTGGGGGATTTTTCTTCAGCCTTAAGAGCAACTGTCCTTGACTTTCCTCTTTTCCTCTTGCTTCTTTGTTCCATCTCAAGTTCATGAGTCTTGAGCATTCCATAAATTTCATCAAGAGTTGTTTCATCAAGATTATAGTTGTCTCTTATTGTTGTTGCCTTCAAATCCCAGCTTTCAGGAAGAGCCAACAGGAATTTAAGGTTTGAATCTTCAAGATCATACTCCTTATCAACCAGTGACAGATTATTCAAGAGTTTGACAAATCTATCATATAAATCAGTCAATGACTCATTAGCCTTTGAGTCAAAGTGTTCATACTCTTGAGTGAGTATTGTATTCCCATTCTTCTTAATCGTATCCGTTCCCTGACATCTTGTTTCCAAGGCATCCCATATCTCCTTTGCAGTCTTGCAGTTTATTACCCTGTTTGACATTACATTATCAATAGCACTATGCAGTAAGTGTCGTACCTTAGCATCCTTAGCAATTGATGCGATATCTTCAGCAGTGTAATCACTCTTCTCCTTTGGTACAGACTTTGCTGCTTCACCTGCAACTGCAACTGCGAGCTTGGTTGGTTTGTGAGGCCCTTCCTTGATTCTATCAAGATATTCTGGATCTGTGGCTTCCAGAAACATGGTCATCCTCACCTTCCATATGGGATATTCAGATGGTCTCAATATGGGAACTCTAATAGTCTCATATCGGCTTTGAATTTGTGTCTTTGGAGGTTCTTCAGCTCTGGTGGGCTTAGTTGGAGTTTCTACTTCAGACATGATTGTTTTTGGATCTTAAACTATTTGTGTGTTAACAGATAGGCTCTGATACCACTTGTTAGGTCACACACACTATAGATGGGGGGTGAATACAGTGTATAGCACAATCAAATCGAACTTTAATAACTCAAGTAACAGAAAATAAACTTTATTCAAAACAATAAACTCTGTTACAGTATGGAATTGTCCTCTCTTAGTGATGAATAAATATCACGAGAGCTGCTAGGGTTACAATAAATAATCTTCTCGATATGATAACACTTATAGTGTAAACCTTATGTCTGTGTTTATATACTACACAGTTACAAGATAATCGCTAATTGATATGGAATATAATTCTTCTTCCTAAAATATATCAATCAGATATCTTTTCTTCCAAGTATTCTATTCTTCATAGAATTCCTTCTTCATTCATATCTCTTCTTATGTTTATCTCGATCTTCTCTTCCTGTGAATTAGTTGCCTTCCTTATCTGAACATTTCCTTTAAGTCCTGATATTATCTTCTGATAAATATCTTCTAAACCTTAAGTACTGATGACTTAAGTTCTGACTTCAGTATAAGTGATGATTTCAGTTAAGTACTGATTTGTCCTGTTTAAGTAAGATCTGTAAACTAAACATAAATCACATTAGTCATGACATTATCAAATATATCTAACAGTTGATTCAGTTGATTAAAGTGGGGATAACTATCATCTTGGTCACAGGTTTGAATCCCACGGGAGGAGAATGCGGTTTACCTTGGTTCACGTGCTTTGCACGCTATTGCGTGAGCCCGTAGTGTAACACCCCCAGATCCGGGGTCGGGGATCCGGGTTGTCACGGTCTTTCTTTCCACAATATCACTTCACTTAATTAATAATAAATAACCTCATGCTGTGACCCCATACCAACACACACCACAACCCGTTATAGTCTCAGAGATGAAATTGAAATAAGTACAAATCTTTGAATCCACCATTTAAAAGTTATTACAACCCAAAATGATTACTTGATAAATTTACAGTTAATTGCCATTATCTGCCACAAGTTATAATTATACATAATTTGATTCTCAAAAGTAGATGGTCTGATCTACAATAGATCTACCTCTGCAGCTATAGCAGCTACAACATCAACGGGAATACGCGGGACGCTTCCCACGCGCTTGCGCTGGGTCTGCTGGAGTCTGGCCATCTTTCCTAACTGTTGTTGTGTGATGAAGAAATAAAGCAAGGGTGAGCAGCAAGCCCACCAAAATAATATGTATAATGATTTACAATATATGAGCCTACTCATAATACTCATGAAAGTCTTGGTCAAAAGAAATGAACCAAGTTTGATATCTTAATGCGATGAAGTCGCAAAATATTCAGTATATATACATATATACTTTTCAAAATATTGGAAGTCCTCTTCCATGCATAATATACACAAAGTCCCAGTGTATAACTGTATATAAAAAAAATATCGTTGCAAGGTGATCTCATATATCTAACCTTGTCTCAACGTTTTTCTGAAAATCTTTGTCATTCATAAGACAATTAATAATTAGATATAAGTTTAAAAGATGAGGTTACCAAATACCCCAATATACTTATATCTTTCCCAATACTACTTGAACTACCACCGTTCAAGTTATAATCAGTTTCAAAAGTTCATCACATAGATGAGATTACAAGACAAGATTTGAATAGATTCAATCTTTGAAATATTATTGAATGAAATAAAGTTACGAGATACTTTATTTAGTCCCGATATATATATATATCCACATATATATATCTCTTAAACATTTCCTGGAACCTCTGTTATGTAAAGTATGAACAGAGTTTGAAACATCCAATGAATTTTGGAAAGGAAAAGAATTTTGGCATAAACCAGATATCTTGCTGATCAGGCAAAGATACCAATAAGTAACCTTTTCTACTGTAGATGGATGAATTCCTCACCGGTCATCACCCTGGCCGCATTAGGACCTCGCGCTAGACCGTTACCCGGCCCCTCACGCGTTGATGGACTGCCACCCAGCCACTTACACATTCATAGACCGTACCCCGGCCTGTCGCTTATGCCGACTCAATTAGATGGGCTTACTTCCCGAACGTTGGGCAAGTAATCAATTCATTTACCAAAACTGCAACCTCGTTGCGAATATAAAATACACCACAGAGCCGGATTCCCCAGGTTTTGAGCGAGTATTTAAATCCCCTTAAAAAGGAAGATCTTAAATATAAAAATGAGTTTTGGGATCCGCTCTGACTTTAAAAATCATTTTGAAGACTCGAAAACACTTTAAAGAGTGTTTGGAGTAAAGCTGATTTAATGAAGTAAATCAGTCCCCGGAATATTTAGAAAATGACTGAATATTATTATTTAAATAATATTCCCATAAAGAATAATCTTTATAAAAATAATTGAAGTAGAAGTATTAAAACTTATACTTGAAACGAGTATTAAATAACCAAAGATATACTTATATGAAAGTATTATCTTTATTTGAATAATCGAAAATAAGTTTGATTATTGACACCTTATTCTTTAATAAAATAAAGAATATACCTCAGCAAATAATCGGAGTCATAGATCCTCACATGAATATTCAAATAATATTCATTAAATAATATAAACTAGGTCATAAGCCCTCGAATGAATATTCAAATAATATTCAATAAATAATATAAAAGAGTCATAAGCCCTCGAATGAATATTCAAATAATATTCAGATAAATAAATAAAAGAGTCATAAGCCCTCGAATGAATATTCAAATAATATTCAGATAAATAAATAAAAGGAGTCATAAGCCCTCGAATGAATATTCAAATAATATTCAGATAAATAAATAAAAGGAGTCATAAGTCCCCGAATGAATATTCAAAATAATATTCATTAAATATAAAGGAGTCATACGCCTTCGAATAATATTCAAAATAATATTCAATAATAAAATAAAGTTAAAGTTATCGAATAAACCTTATTCGATTAATAGTTTTAAAAACTATATCCATATATATATATAAATAAATATATATATATAATATACTCGGGAACATCGACTCCCGGTTTAGAAATATGTTCACCTTTTATCCCCTATACTAAGGGTATACGCAACTACTTGCTTATTTCTAGCATAGGTATTATGCAACTATAAGCATTGAAATCAACAGATAGATAACCAGATTACGAAACAGACATGCATATATACCCTATTAGCATGCTCCAATATATCGCAAAATTTGCTAATAACAATCATGCAATATCACAAGATAATGCATATACATATATTTACATCACAACAACAGTATAACGAATAGAAAACTTGCCTGAGCGACTGGGGGTTACGAATGGCTCGGGACGAGTCTAGTAACCTATAAACAACAAGTAAGTTGGAATTAAACCAAAATCACTTGTAATTCTATACTTTAACTAACTTAGACTCTAACGCTTGTTTTGCGCTCACTGATTTGCTTAAGTCGCTCGGGTACCCTCGGCTCCACCATTTTTAATAATTTAACCTTTACGAGTTTTAAAGCGATTCCTTCGCGAGTGTCTTACCAACTGCCTAACACACTTACCATAAATGTTTCATACATTAATTAACCCTTTTTGGTCTTTAACCTATGTTTCAAAGTAAGGCGAGGGGAAAAGTTTCGTTCGCGAAACGCCGTTACTTGAAACGGTCGTTTCTCCTAAACCGTGCATCGGAATCGAACGAACTACATATCAAAACGAAGCTCGTAACATGAGCTATCTAAACATGGCAGTGGTCATAATCTAGCAGGGGGTTCTCGGGTCCTAATGCTATGCACAAAAACAGTCCAAAGAAAATTGGACGTTACGACGGCTATGTTTACGCGATTTCCCAATTTTTAACCATTCAAAACCAACCACAAACCAACCTCAAATCCAACATACAACCAACATCCATCCTCATCACATCATAACAACCCCAACCAATTCAATTTAATCATCATACTTATGCCTAAACTTAACTTTAATCATAATTAAGTTCTTTTAATCAAAACCACAACATTTACCATTCCATTTCACTACCATTCCAAATCCCAAACTCTAAATCACAACAACAAGCTACAATATCATCCTACCAATTAAAATCATCTTATAATACATAGGGATCTAGGGTTTGGAGATGGTATACCTTCCTTGAAGTGGTGGGATGAGCTAGGAAGCCTTAAGAAGCTTTGAGAAGTCTTAGGAAAGCTTGGATCTTCAAGAAAAACAAGAAAACTTCAAGTTAAAAAACTTGAAAACACTATTCATAGTCTTCTTCTTTGATTAAATGAAGAAGATTGAGAAGGAATTGATGGCTTAAACTCATGGTATAGCCCTAACTAAGCATGAAGATGATTAGGGAATTTACTCACCAATTTAGGAAGCTTGGATCTTGAATTTTTGAAAATTCTTGCCTAATGAATAGTAAAAAGCCGAGAGCTTCAAGAACAAAGCCTTGGTTGCTTTTTGATTTTTGATGAAAATGATTTTTGCTTGGCTTGGTTGCTTGGTTTTTGTGCTTGCTTTAGTCAATTACCTTCTTGCCCTTGAATTTGTGTGGTTACAAAGCCACCACACCTCCTTCCTTCCCATGTCATGCTTATGTCACCTTGCACATGTCATAATGCTCCCACTTGTCCACACCTTGTGGTTTGATGATGTCACAATCCCTGGCTTCTTGTACAAGCTTGTCTCTTGGTCACTTATTTGTTTTACGGTTCGCTTATCTTTCGTTCTCGTTTATCGTTTGAGGGATCATACCCGGGATCTTATTACTTAGGTTCCCTTAACCTTTCTCAATATATTGTATTCCTTCTATGATCCCCTCCTATAATCCTTTAATTTAAATCCTTTTTATCCTGTTACCTTATACTCAATTCTCTCCGTATCTTGTGAATTTCCGGGAAAAATCAAAGTGTTCGGAATTGGATTCTGACGATCTTTACATACACTTATATACCACATAGAGTACTAATAATATCCCATAAGATCAATAACAGAACCCCTACATAGCGTGGCATGAAAAGTTTTCTCGTTCAGCAAAAACACTATTCATAAGGGTTTCAAAATTTCTCAAAAATTGGGGTTATTACAGTCTCCCCTCCTTAAAAGGATTCCGTCCCGGAATCAGATAGAAAACAAATGGGGATACTTCTTAATATTGCACTTTCTAACTCTCGAGTCAATTTTCCCACATTGTGGTTCTACCACCAAACTCTGCCTAGTTTGATAATCCTTCTCCTAAGCACTTGTTCCTTTTCACTCTATAACCCTTCCTGGTTGCTCCATATAGGTTACGTCGGGTTGCATATCTATGCGCTCATATGCCTCTATTTATCTGGCATCTGAATTACACATCCTTAACATTGATACGTGAAACACGTTACGACCTGCTACATGTTCGGGGTTAGGGCTAGCTCATATGCTAACTTCCCAAACGTCTTAATATATCCAAGGGTCCAACAAATTGTAGACTTAACTTTCCTTTCTTTCCGAACCTCATCAATCCTTTCCAAGGGATACCTATAACATTACTAGGTCCCCTATTTCATACTCTTTATCCTTTCGTGTCAAATCAACATACTTATCATGACCATCTTGGGCTACTACCAGCCGTCCTCTGATTAGATCTATCATATCCTTGGTCCTTTGGACTACTGCGGGTCCGAGCATCTTGCGCTCTACAACTTCATCCTAACATAAGGGAGATCGACATTGTCTTCCCTCAAGGATCTCATAAGGCGATACCTCAATACTGACATATGATCTATTGTCGTAAGATAACTTAATCCGCGTTAAATGATCATTCCAAATTATTTCAAGTCTATTGCACAGACTCTCATTATAGCTTTTAACATTAGAGCTTCTGCTTCTCAATACCCATTCTTTTCCAGTTCGTAATCGCTACTACCTTCCGTTCCTAATATTATACTGGTTATACTTTTGCTCGTTAGCGTTCTATAACCTTTTAATAACCACGTCAACCTTAGTATCACGAATGTGTTCCCATTCCGCATACTACCACCACTTTATTACTCTTTTTTCAGTTGTTTCTATTTTTCCAAAGTTTGATCAATCAAATAGAAGTAAAGGAATTTGTTGAGAGATCACTATGATCATGAACACTTGTTATATCGCATAGTTAGTACAGAAGGTGGCCAGCCTTTAGTACTTGACAAGCAATTAAACAATAGCTGGTATCCTACTCGGCTTCTATCACACAGATAGATAGTCATTCGGCAATACCTCCCCTTCTGGAAGGGTTGTTCTTCTCAGCTTACATGAAATGAAAAGAAGAGAAAAGAACAAATTGAAGAGAATTGTATATTCATAAAAAAATTTTATTGCCATAAAATATCTGGCTTGGAATCTACCTCTGAACTATAGAGGTTTGTCATAGAAGAACAAAACATATATGTATTTATATCAACATCAAGTATTATAGCATCGCATTTCACGTGCCTAAATATTTTCGCTATCTCGTCCATCATTCTATGGACCCATGCTCTTCCTCGAGCTTATACACAATTACCTTTGAAACTCCCTCGACATCGAAAATCGAATCTGGGATCTCATTCTAGACATCATCGTTACTTGAATTCTATGCTTGCACCGCAACCTTCCTCGTATAATAATACGACTCTCTATTGATAAGAAAGAATAATAATTCACTATATAGATACTCTACTTAATTAGTCTATCAATGATAACTTATACACTACCACGACCCGATTAGTGGTACTCAATCTCAACACCCATTCCAATACAACTCTCATGGTTGTAATCAGCTCACTACTCGCAGAATCATTGCTGCCTTACTATGGTCCACCACTGACCTACTGTAGTCATTCATTTTCCATGAAGTCTTAATAGCTAACCATACGGAGTCCATACATCTCGTATCAAATCCTTCTAAGGAGGTAACATAATCACCATTCATGATTCATGGAGTACACTCCTGATCCTGACATACATGACATGAAGCATATAAAATTGCAGAAGAGTTTCAATCAAAGCACCGATAGCAGGTTAATACCATTCTTAATCATATGCCTTCAATAGAAGACTTAACTCAAAGGTTTGTTTGGTCCTTTTTGAAACATGGTCCTGGCTTATCTCAAGATAGGACCTTCTAAGATAGATAGCTCGTTCCTGGCGATTACACGAATTAAACCTTTACCAACTACTATTACGGTTGGGTATTGCACAGTCATCAGAAGGAATGTCAATCTTCCAAACCATAATTCAACCTTCACATTTTTAACCATCATCACTGTTTTTTTTTTGGCACACGCGCCTATAATTATCCACTTACCTTTAAAGTGTCGGCCACCTCTTTGGCCTTTCCTGATAGTACAATTTCCTTATAGTCAATGTCATTTTAACCACCTCCAAATAATTTTCTACCTCATTTCAATCACAGCTTATGTGAAGATGTTTTCCTTAAAATCTGATGAGTAAAAAAAAAATCACCATTTTTCCATAAGTTATTGCCTCAGTCTTTAGAGGTTAATCACTGTCATGACTGACTCTCAATTATACTTAGAGCATCTTCTATCTTAAATCCTAATTGCCCTGAACAATTTCGACCATTACTGGTTCGATCCATACCTTCTCGTGGTTTAACACGTGCCTCACTTGGCATCAATATAATTACGTCATATTTCCTTTATCAACATTTTTATTCTTGAGAATTTCGAATATTTCCTTTCTCCTTGTAAAACCTCTAAGGTTATCCTTCAATCGTTCCTCCTGTATTCCCTATATACAGGGCATATCGAACCATTGTCTATATACTTCTGAAAAATTTCTCCACTGATCCTTAAAGGTTATTATTACCTTAATCCTTTCCAATTCATCCTGTCAAAACTCATACTGTCCCTATTAAGGGTGAAATGCCAACCTTTATGCATTCCCCTAGGATTCATTTTAAGTTACCGATGTTCTATTCTTAATTCCACCTTTAAAAAGGTACATGCATCCTTCCATGGATAAATCAAGTCATATATCCTTGATAGATTATCCTATTCATCATTCCCACCTCGATAGTCTATACCTAACTTCATAATAGCATCCTTATTCAAATTGAGGTCAATCCATATGGCCTCCAAAAGATAACAATGGTCATCCGCTTTTCTTTCCTGATTTGGTAACGATAACAAGGATGTTCTGGAAGATATTGGTCGTGTTCAACGTGAACTTCTTCTTAATAATTCCGTGTTTACTTTTGTTGTTTATCTCAACAGTCACCTCAATGTTGGGATATCTTTCATACCTGGCGTCTCCCTTTCTGGGTATCAAGCCACCGGTCTTACATTTCACATTCTTGAAGGTCACTTCCTTCATCCAATTTTCTTAATTTCTTACTTTCTTGTCTCCTTAGTCTATCCGCGTCTCATTATTTATCCTTCGAATTATCTCAAGGTTTCCTCGAATCCTCCCAACTTACTAGGGATAAAATATATGTATCTCTTATGCCTTCACCCAGCAATTTTAACTCATGGTGAATCACCCTCATCCTGACGATTACATACTTTTCTATTTCTATTGCTACGAGTCTTTAGGGTTTCCTCATACCCAATTCCTTTATCATTCCTCAAACTCTATTGCCTTTATATTCCTTTCCACTTCAGTTTCTTTTTATTTTCCTTTCTCTTATCGTTATTTCATGAACCAACACAACATAAGCATTGATTTCAAACATCCCGTCATTCTGGATTCGTGTCCTCAGAACGAATCTTGATAACTTTTACAACTTAGATTCACAATTCATCATACTCGTCTGCCTTTGTTCTGGCTCTAAAGCTTTTACACTATCTTCATAACTTTGGGAAGTACTTTCCTGAAAACAATTGACTGAACTTTAATCAGTTTATCATAACCTCTGGCTCCGTGCCTTTCTTGGTCTTTCACCAGCGGGTGGTCTCTCTCTTAGGAGGGTAAGTGACAAAAACAGTCCTTTTGAGATTCGTCAATCATTTAGAATCTCAAATGATTCCTATATTTCCTTTAGCCAGGCTCTTGCCTCGGCTGGGTCAGCTTGTTCCATGGAACTCTGAGAGCTTAGCGACTTAAAGGTCCTGAAAGAATTTCTCACTGCACTGTCTCCTCAGGGTGGTGGTTGGGGATAATAGTCTAAGTTCTTTTTAGATAGGTCCATGAATTGCCGTATAGGAGTACCGTCTCGGGTCTCCTTTCCTTACTCGACTTTCTGTTTCCTTAGTATGAAATGTTTCATCCTACTCCCCATAATTGGGGTCATCTTTTAATTTAAAATCCTCATTTTCCACTCCATTATGTCATGGGTTCCTTCTATCTTGATGGCGACCTCCCTGACTATCACATTCAGGGTTTGCTCTAAATCTTATTCCTCAAACTATGGCTCTCATCTAAGTTCTCATCCTTACGCTCTTGAACTTTCGGAACCCAAATTCTATAGGAATACCTCATTATTCCCTTATCATCTTTCTCGATATTAATCTTTTATCTAATTGTTGGCTCTCTGCCTTCATTCATAACTTTTTCTGGCACAATATGATCTTTTCCAATAATTCGGGCTGTATTGCAATCTCAAATAGCTTTTCGGTACCGGCTCCGGTTACCTTCACTTCTATTTCCATTTTCTCAAAATCTCTTATAAACTCTCCAAAAGACATTATCATCTTGAGTCTCTCCTTTTTACTAAGGGCATCAGCCACCATATTGGCTTTCCCCGCATGATAAAGAATCTCCCAATCATTATTCTTGATTAGCTCTAACTGCCTCCTCTGGCATATGTTGAGCTCTTTCTACGTGAAAATGTACTAGAGCACTTATGGCTTAGGTAATTCTCGCACTTCTCTCCATACAAGTAGTGCCTCCAATCTTTAGGGTAAACTATTGCCACGAGCCTAAGCTCATGAGCGGGGATATCGAATTTCATATTACCTTAATTGTCTTGACATGTACGCGATTACCTTACCGTGCTGCATAAGCACGCACCCTAAGCCCTTGTGCGAAGCGTCACTACACTTCACAAAATCTCCTTTTCCATCCGGCAACGCCAGCATAGGGGCCATCACCAACCTCTGCTTCAGTTCTTGAAAGCTGTTCTCGCATTTCTCTGTCCATTCGAACTTCTCAGTCTTACGAGTAAGCCGCGTTAAAGGGGCTACTATCTTTACAAACTTGAACGAACCTCTGGTAGTGACCGACCAATCCTACCTCTGGTAGTCGACCTAACCATGGTCATCAATTCATCAGTGGTCCTTTATTCATTCTTGTCAGGATCCTCCATGGGGTCCTCCTCAACAACTATCCCTACTAGGACAACATCCTCAATATCAACATCATCCGGTCCTGCATTAGGACACCCTATCGGATCCACAATCTGATCTCCAATTAGTAATAAAATATCATCGCGATGTTGCTCCTCAACCTCAGGGTTCGGAGTCCCGCTACCATATAAGATAACGAACTACGCTCCTATCACGATATTTATAAGGGTTCCCATAAGGGTTTTAACTGTCAGTACTACGTTAGGTAGCCCGACTATGAACTTGGAAAGAGTTCTTATTATCTTAGTGAACTTATTATCTTAACGTCCCATCATCTCTGAGGTTTATAACGCTTAGCTCTGATACCATTTCTGTAACACCCCCAGATCCGGGGTCGGGGATCCGGGTTGTCACGGTCTTTCTTTCCACAATATCACTTCACTTAATTAATAATAAATAACCTCATGCTGTGACCCCATACCAACACACACCACAACCCGTTATAGTCTCAGAGATGAAATTGAAATAAGTACAAATCTTTGAATCCACCATTTAAAAGTTATTACAACCCAAAATGATTACTTGATAAATTTACAGTTAATTGCCATTATCTGCCACAAGTTATAATTATACATAATTTGATTCTCAAAAGTAGATGGTCTGATCTACAATAGATCTACCTCTGCAGCTATAGCAGCTACAACATCAACGGGAAGACGCGGGACGCTTCCCACGCGCTTGCGCTGGGTCTGCTGGAGTCTGGCCATCTTTCCTAACTGTTGTTGTGTGATGAAGAAATAAAGCAAGGGTGAGCAGCAAGCCCACCAAAATAATATGTATAATGATTTACAATATATGAGCCTACTCATAATACTCATGAAAGTCTTGGTCAAAAGAAATGAACCAAGTTTGATATCTTAATGCGATGAAGTCGCAAAATATTCAGTATATATACATATATACTTTTCAAAATATTGGAAGTCCTCTTCCATGCATAATATACACAAAGTCCCAGTGTATAACTGTATATAAAAAAAATATCGTTGCAAGGTGATCTCATATATCTAACCTTGTCTCAACATTTTTCTGAAAATCTTTGTCATTCATAAGACAATTAATAATTAGATATAAGTTTAAAAGATGAGGTTACCAAATACCCCAATATACTTATATCTTTCCCAATACTACTTGAACTACCACCGTTCAAGTTATAATCAGTTTCAAAAGTTCATCACATAGATGAGATTACAAGACAAGATTTGAATAGATTCAATCTTTGAAATATTATTGAATGAAATAAAGTTACGAGATACTTTATTTAGTCCCGATATATATATATCCACATATATATATCTCTTAAACATTTCCTGGAACCTCTGTTATGTAAAGTATGAACAGAGTTTGAAACATCCAATGAATTTTGGAAAGGAAAAGAATTTTGGCATAAACCAGATATCTTGCTGATCAGGCAAAGATACCAATAAGTAACCTTTTCTACTGTAGATGGATGAATTCCTCACCGGTCATCACCCTGGCCGCATTAGGACCTCGCGCTAGACCGTTACCCGGCCCCTCACGCGTTGATGGACTGCCACCCAGCCACTTACACATTCATAGACCGTACCCCGGCCTGTCACTTATGCCGACTCAATTAGATGGGCTTACTTCCCGAACGTTGGGCAAGTAATCAATTCATTTACCAAAACTGCAACCTCGTTGCGAATATAAAATACACCACAGAGCCGGATTCCCCAGGTTTTGAGCGAGTATTTAAATCCCCTTAAAAAGGAAGATCTTAAATATAAAAATGAGTTTTGGGATCCGCTCTGACTTTAAAAATCATTTTGAAGACTCGAAAACACTTTAAAGAGTGTTTGGAGTAAAGCTGATTTAATGAAGTAAATCAGTCCCCAGAATATTTAGAAAATGACTGAATATTATTATTTAAATAATATTCCCATAAAGAATAATCTTTATAAAAATAATTGAAGTAGAAGTATTAAAACTTATACTTGAAACGAGTATTATATAACCAAAGATATACTTATATGAAAGTATTATCTTTATTTGAATAATCGAAAATAAGTTTGATTATTGACACCTTATTCTTTAATAAAATAAAGAATATACCTCAGCAAATAATCGGAGTCATAGATCCTCACATGAATATTCAAATAATATTCATTAAATAATATAAACTGAGTCATAAGCCCTCGAATGAATATTCAAATAATATTCAATAAATAATATAAAAGAGTCATAAGCCCTCGAATGAATATTCAAATAATATTCAGATAAATAAATAAAAGGAGTCATAAGCCCTCGAATGAATATTCAAATAATATTCAGATAAATAAATAAAAGGAGTCATAAGTCCCCGAATGAATATTCAAAATAATATTCATTAAATATAAAGGAGTCATACGCCTTCGAATAATATTCAAAATAATATTCAATAATAAAATAAAGTTAAAGTTATCGAATAAACCTTATTCGATTAATAGTTTTAAAAACTATATCCATATATATATATATAAATAAATATATATATATAATATACTCGGGAACATCGACTCCCGGTTTAGAAATATGTTCACCTTTTATCCCCTATACTAAGGGTATACGCAACTACTTGCTTATTTCTAGCATAGGTATTATGCAACTATAAGCATTGAAATCAACAGATAGATAACCAGATTACGAAACAGACATGCATATATACCCTATTAGCATGCTCCAATATATCGCAAAATTTGCTAATAACAATCATGCAATATCACAAGATAATGCATATACATATATTTACATCACAACAACAGTATAACGGATAGAAAACTTGCCTGAGCGACTGGGGGTTACGAATGGCTCGGGACGAGTCTGGTAACCTATAAACAACAAGTAAGTTGGAATTAAACCAAAATCACTTGTAATTCTATACTTTAACTAACTTAGACTCTAACGCTTGTTTTGCGCTCACTGATTTGCTTAAGTCGCTCGGGTACCCTCGGCTCCACCATTTTTAATAATTTAACCTTTACGAGTTTTAAAGCGATTCCTTCGCGAGTGTCTTACCAACTGCCTAACACACTTACCATAAATGTTTCATACATTAATTAACCCTTTTTGGTCTTTAACCTATGTTTCAAAGTAAGGCGAGGGGAAAAGTTTCGTTCGCGAAACGCCGTTACTTGAAACGGTCGTTTCTCCTAAATCGTGCATCGGAATCGAACGAACTACATATCAAAACGAAGCTCGTAACATGAGCTATCTAAACATGGCAGTGGTCATAATCTAGCAGGGGGTTCTCGGGTCCTAATGCTATGCACAAAAACAGTCCAAAGAAAATCGGACGTTACGACGGCTATGTTTACGCGATTTCCCAATTTTTAACCATTCAAAACCAACCACAAACCAACCTCAAATCCAACATACAACCAACATCCATCCTCATCACATCATAACAACCCCAACCAATTCAATTTAATCATCATACTTATGCCTAAACTTAACTTTAATCATAATTAAGTTCTTTTAATCAAAACCACAACATTTACCATTCCATTTCACTACCATTCCAAATCCCAAACTCTAAATCACAACAACAAGCTACAATATCATCCTACCAATTAAAATCATCTTATAATACATAGGGATCTAGGGTTTGGAGATGGTATACCTTCCTTGAAGTGGTGGGATGAGCTAGGAAGCCTTAAGAAGCTTTGAGAAGTCTTAGGAAAGCTTGGATCTTCAAGAAAAACAAGAAAACTTCAAGTTAAAAAACTTGAAAACACTATTCATAGTCTTATTCTTTGATTAAATGAAGAAGATTGAGAAGGAATTGATGGCTTAAACTCATGGTATAGCCCTAACTAAGCATGAAGATGATTAGGGAATTTACTCACCAATTTAGGAAGCTTGGATCTTGAATTTTTGAAAATTCTTGCCTAATGAATAGTAAAAAGCCGAGAGCTTCAAGAACAAAGCCTTGGTTGCTTTTTGATTTTTGATGAAAATGATTTTTGCTTGGCTTGGTTGCTTGGTTTTTGTGCTTGCTTTAGTCAATTACCTTCTTGCCCTTGAATTTGTGTGGTTACAAAGCCACCACACCTCCTTCCTTCCCATGTCATGCTTATGTCACCTTGCACATGTCATAATGCTCCCACTTGTCCACACCTTGTGGTTTGATGATGTCACAATCCCTGGCTTCTTGTACAAGCTTGTCTCTTGGTCACTTATTTGTTTTACGGTTCGCTTATCTTTCGTTCTCGTTTATCGTTTGAGGGATCATACCCGGGATCTTATTACTTAGGTTCCCTTAACCTTTCTCAATATATTGTATTCCTTCTATGATCCCCTCCTATAATCCTTTAATTTAAATCCTTTTTATCCTGTTACCTTATACTCAATTCTCTCCGTATCTTGTGAATTTCCGGGAAAAATCAAAGTGTTCGGAATTGGATTCTGACGATCTTTACATACACTTATATACCACATAGAGTACTAATAATATCCCATAAGATCAATAACAGAACCCCTACATAGCGTGACATGAAAAGTTTTCTCGTTCAGCAAAAACACTATTCATAAGGGTTTCAAAATTTCTCAAAAATTGGGGTTATTACACGTAGGGTTTACCCAGTGCGCACCCGAAGGGTAGCGGCTGCGGGTTACCTACGATAAAAAAAAATTAAACAAAATATTAAATATAATTAGCTGGATTTGGTTGACATTACAGGTCTGAGACTAAAAATAATATTTGATATCTGAGGCTAAAACAATATAATAAATACTAACGATCTAGTTAAAAAATATTTTATCAATCTGGGTTACAACATAATACGTTGGTCGATATAATGTCATCAGAATAAAATAAAATATACTGTCTATTCAGCTTAAAATAAATTTAACTAGAGCTAAAAATAATTAAAAACAAACTAAATGCAATTAGCTGGTTGATATAACGAGTCTAAGGTTAAAATAAATAATGTATATTATTGATCCACGCTAAAACAAAAATTAAATTTAAATTAAAGGTAATTCTTATATTATTGGTCCGTGTTAAAATAAAATTAAAGTCTACCTTATTCGTTGTTAGGTATAATGTAGCCTTAAGATTGTGGGATAACTAGGATCCGACCATAATAGCCGAAATATTAAAAGTTTGATTGCAGATTTGTGTGTAAAATATTTGGGCTTATATAATTATGGGCATTTTTCAATTACTATAATATCCAAAACTATTTTAATAAAATAAAAATAGAGATGATTCATTAGTTAGTATAATTGTGTCCGACTAAAATAAATCAATACATGTTATTCATCCGGGCTAAAAAATTATACAATTGATTCATGATAAATCAAAATTAAAATAAGAAAATAACTAAACGAGCTAAAATAAGGTTATCACAATTTTTTTATTATTGATACATTAACTTTTTATCATTGATCACGGTTAAAATAATTTACACCAAAATAAATTTGAATATCATTAACTTTTCTTTTCTTTATAGTTTCCTTTTTGGGATTTCCCATTCATTTCTTTACATTTTAAAACTTACCAAAAATAGTCAATGGCTCCCACCATTTTCCCACATTTTCTCCCATTTCACACTACTTTTCCCACACTATCTCCCTTTTATACATTAAAAATCAATGGATCCCACTATTTCACCCACTTTTCTTTCTCTTTTCACTACTTTCTACATATTTTTTAATCCCCGTGCCCAATCATTTTGATAACAAATCAAAAGGATGGAGGGAGTAATTATCTTTTGTAAACACACTTATGAATTTCAGCAAAACTAAATCTTTCAATCAGTGATATTTTTTTAAAAACTAATTTTTGACTAAATTATACACATGCATATTTAAAATAATTATCAAATCATATTATCAAAAATATCTAATAAATAAATTTCAGAGCTTAAAATTTTTACTTCAAATTAAATTCAAAAACTATATAATATTAAAAATAATCTGTGCATCAGATTTTAGGCTAGTATAATTTAACGATACTTTAACAATTATTATCTAATGAGTGGACTAACAAAAAATGAACATAAAAGAAAAATCAAATTTACTATATTAAATTTTATTAAATTTAGAAAATCTACTTAGATCAATTTACCTAAAAATCTAACATTTTCTAATCATAATCAATGTATATAATGAAATTCTAGATAAAATCTTACATTTATTATATATCTTTTGCATTTTTAATAGTTATTGATATGGATAGAAAATATATCCTAAAGATACATTAAATGTCACATTAATTACGTTTGGGCTCCTTATCCAAAACCAAATATAGACCAGGTTGGTCTAGGCTCACCAATAGACTAGGGACGACCCAAACGGTCAAGGCCCATTAACCCTGGACTCATCTCCATATAAAGGGCTCTACCCATCAACCTAGAACTACGTTTTTGGCTTGATTATCTACTACACAGAGATACGTAGGCATCTTGCGAGGATCGATAGTCCCAAACCCGGGAAAAACCATTAAAGCTCGAAACTCAAAAACCCTAACATTAATTACTAACGCACCATAGTTTTTATTCCACAACAATTGGTGTTATCCGTTGGAAGACTACAATAACCATGGTGAATACACGGAGTAGAAACAATAGTGGAACATACAATCTTGTCCCATCGCGAACAATCGCATCAGTGGTACAGATACTACCGCACTTAACTTATGCCTCAACCCAAGGAGAAACCCCGGTATGGGCAACCAAGGCTCAGCCACAAGTGATAAATCCCCTGGCTTCTCAAAGGACGAATTCCCAATATATCAGCTACATGCACTTGTGAACCCTCAATCCGTTGGGTATGAGTACTCAACGATCGTGACCACTAACCCCCTTATGGGATGCCTCTATACCCCGAGGTTGGAGGAAGTGGACATTCTAATCGGAGCAAAGGACAAGGGCGGATGCCCCAATATATACGTGGATTGGCTCCCATATCAAAACACTTATATCTATATTCGAGTTGAACATTTTTTTTTAGAAAAAGGTTCAAGAATTCCATTCAACCCCCCTTCTGTAATTCTTGCTATATTGTTAAGGGACTAACAAAACCAAATAGCGAATGGCTGCATGATCAGTGAATACTGTCACCTTTGTCCCAAGCAAATAAGATCGAAATTTTTCGAAACCAAACACTATAGCCAAGAGCTCCTTCTCAGTAGTGGTGTAGTTCATTTGAGCTCCATTTAGAGTCTAACTAGAATAGTAGACAACATGAAAGAGATTATTCTTGCGCTGCCCAAGAACTGCTCCTACCACATAATCACTCGCATCACAAATCATCTCAAAAGGCTCTGTCCAATCAGGTGACGTAATAACTGGTACAGTTATCAAACTCTTCTTGAGAGTCTCGAATGCCGTTAAGCATTCATCATCGAATTTGAAAGGCACATCCTTCTCAAGCAAGTTGCACAACGGCTTTGATATCTTCGAGAAGTCCTTGATGAAATGCCGATAAAAATCCGCATGACCAAGAAAACTACGGATTCCTTTTACAGAAATAGGGGTGGAAGGTTTTCAATGACTCCCACCTTGGCTTTGTCCACCTCAAGACCCTTTCTAGAGACCTTATGCCCAAGAATAATTCCTTCACGCACCATAAAAGTGACATTTTTCCCAATTGAGCACCAAATTAGTTTCCACACACCTTTTGAGCATCGCACGAAGATTATTTAAACATTTATCATACGAATGTCCAAAGACGGAGAAGTCGTCCATGAACAGCTCGACATTATTTCCAATCATATCAGAGAATATAGCCATCATACATCTCTGAAAAGTGGCAAGTGAAGGTAGTTTTTTCTTGATCCTCTGGTGCAATACAAATCTGATTATACCCCGAATACCCATCCAGAAGACCATAATACTCATGACCGGCCAACCTGTCAAGCATCTGATTAATAAATGGAAGAGGGAAGTGATCCTTCCTCGTGGCCTTGTTCAACTTTCTGTAGTCCATGCATACCCTCCATCCTGTGACTGTTCGAGTGGGGATGAGCTCGTTCTTCTCATTTACTACCACAGTAATACCTTCTTTCTTAGGTACACATTGCACGGGGCTCACCCAAGAACTGTCAGAAATAGGATATATGATTCCTGCATCCAGCCACTTCAGAATTTCTTTCTTCACCACTTCTTTCATGATAGGATTAAGTCTTCGTTGTTGCTCAACAGTCGGCTTACTACCTTCCTCTAGCAAAATTTTATGCATGCAGTACGAAGGGCTGATCCCTTTGATGTCTACTATAGTCAATCCAATAGTCGATTTAAATTCTCTCAAGATCCTCAAGAGCTTGTCCTCCTCACTACCTGAAAGGTCAGATGCAATAATAACAGGTAGAGTAGATGCATCACCTAAAAAAGCATACCTCAAGTGTTCAGGCAATAGTTTAAGCTCCAAAG
Source organism: Apium graveolens (assembly GCF_009905375.1). Lineage (NCBI taxonomy): Eukaryota > Viridiplantae > Streptophyta > Magnoliopsida > Apiales > Apiaceae > Apium > Apium graveolens. The sequence continues at coordinate 93,760,142 of NC_133648.1, forward strand.
TAGGTGCTTCCTCAATAGATGGTTTGAGCTTTCCTTCAGCATTTTTAAGGTCAGAAGTACCGAGAGATTCAAATGGCATGTCTAGCTTTCGCCTCCAAGGAGAAGCATTTAAATATTGTAGTTGCTCATTACCATCCTCATCATCACTGTCAAAGTCCCCCACTAAGGCTTTCTCTAATGCATCAGACATTAGCATATGATCAAGTTCTGAAGTAACCACAGAATCAATCAAATCCACCTTTAAGCACTCCTCGTCTTCTGTAAGGAATTTCATCACTTTGAATACATTGAATGTCACATCCTGATCCTGCACCCTCATAGTAAGTTCACCTTTCTGCACATCTATCAAGGTACGGCCTGTAGCCAAGAAAGGTCTCCCCAAGATTATGGGAATCTTCTTATCCTCCTCGAAATCCAGAATAACAAAGTCTGCAGGAAAGAAGAGCTTATCCACCTTTACTAACACATCCTCCACTATGCCTCGTGGGTATGTAATAGAACGATCAGCCAATTGTAGAGACATGTAGGTGGGCTTTGGATCAGGCAAATTCAACTTTTTGAAGATAGACAACGGCATCAGATTGATGCTTGCTCCCAAATCGCACAGGCACTTGTCAAAAGACAACTTGCCAATGGTGCAAGGAATAGTGAAGCTATCTGGATCTTTAAGCTTTGGAGGTAATTTTTGTTGCAGCACGGCACTGCATTCTTCCGTTAGAGCAACGGTCTCAAGGTCATCCAGTTTCACCTTCCTCGAAAGAATACTCTTCATAAATTTCGCATAACTAGGCATTTGCTTCAGAGCCTCAGCGAAAGGTATGTTTATGTGAAGTTTCTTGAACACCTCCAGAAACTTACCGAACTGCTTATCCAGCTTTTGTTGTTGCAATCTCTTAGGGAAAGGTGGTGGATGATAGAGTTGTTTCTCCCCTGTATTACCCTCAGGCAGAGTGTGTTCAACAGTAGTCTTCTTTGGTTCCACCACTTTCTCCTTTTGCTTAGCTTCTTCATCACCAACTTCAGCTTCTCCGTCTTTTGCTTTTTTAGCATCAGCAACTTTTCCAGACCTTAAGTTAATAGCATTGACTTGCTCTTTAGCTTCCTTTCTACCTGGCACTTCATTATCACTGGGATGTGTTCCAGGTTGACGATTGAGCACTGCATTGGCTATTTGACCGATTTGATTTTCCAAGGTCTTGATAAAAACAGCCTGACTTTTGCACAACAGCTTGAGTTCCTCAAAATCAGCACCAGAAGGTGGAGCAGCACCTCCTTGTTGAGGATATGATTGGCTTTGAGCATAATGTTGTGGTTGCTGGAATCCAGGTGGATTAAACTGTTTACTTACGCCTTGCTGATATGGTTGCTGAATAACATTCTGATTATTACTCCAGCTAAAATTTGGATGATTTCTGTTGTTAGGATGATAAGTAGCTGGCACAGGCTGCTGCGGTCGCTGATAATTGTTTACATACTGAACAGATTCATTAAAAAGAGAACACTGATCCGTAACATGAGAACCTGCACAAAGTTCACAGACCATAGCTATCTGAATTACTCCATAGGTGGTTAGAGAATCGACCTTCATAGACAGCGCTTGGAGATGCGCTGCAATAGCTGTAGCTGCATCAACTTCCAGAATACCCGCTACCTTCCCAGACATCATCCTTTGAGTTGGGTTTTGATGCTCATTAGCAGCCATAGTCTTAATAAGATTATAAGCCTCAGTATAGCTTTTGGCCCACAAGGCGCCTCCAGCTGCTGCATCGAGCATGGGCCAAGATTGGGCCCCCAAACCATTATAGAAACCAGTGATCACCATCCAATCAGGCATACCATGATGTGGACACTTTCTCAACATCTCCTTGTAGCACTCCCAAGCTTCGCACATGGATTCTGTAGGTTGCTGTGCAAACTGAGTAAGAGCACTCCTCAAAGCCGCAGTTTCACCATTGAATAGAACTTTACCAGAAACTTTTGCGCAAGATCTTGCCAAGTAGTGATGGACCCCGCTGGTTCAGAATGTAACCAGTCCTTAGCTTTATCCTTCAGAGAGAATGGGAAAAGCCTCAGCTTGATAGCCTCATCAGTCACACCATTATATTTGAAAGTACTACAGATCTCGACAAAATTCCTGATGTGCATGTTGGGGTCTTCAGTAGCAGCACCTTCAAAAGAAACAGAATTTTGCACCATCTGAATAGTGCCCGGCTTGATTTCAAAAGTCTTAGCCTGAATAACCGGATGAAGGATGCTTGACTGAATATCATCAATTTTAGGCCGAGAAAAGTCCATAAGAGCCGGATCTGCCGGAACTATACGATCACCCATGATTACTGGTTCTTTCTGCTCACTCTCGTTATCCGAATCTTCAAAATCTATCTTCTTCGGAATATCAAGAACTTCGTTCGTCTCCTCAGCCGTATCTAAAGTCCTCTTGCCAGTACGAGAACGTGTTTGCATAAACGCTCGCTAAAGTACCTGAAACACAACCGGAAATAATAAGTAACAAGTCTTAATCAATGAGTCCTAATGACCACTGATAGTAAGTACATAAACTAAACAAATACGCCGAGTCCAGCGGCGCCAAAAACTTGTTAGGGCGGAAAACACACGCTAATAATACACGCAAGTATACGCATTCGCAAGTAATATAAAATACTTTCTAGTTCGTTCCCACAGAGACTCAGACTAATTATGTTTAATTAACACTCACTCACCAATGTATACTTACTTCTCAATGTCAAGACAATAACACTTAGATTTGATTAACTAATTATTAATTACAATTAACTACGAGAATTAAACACTTAATTGACACTTGAATTAACAATATCAAACACAGATGAGATCACAACTTCATTACTACTTCCTTCAATAGTTGTTGTTATTACCCTTAGCATGTAACGGTGATGATATTAATCGAACAACACGAAACTGATAAAAGCCAACTTTCATTGTACTAATACCATTCTACCAAGCATCCATAATTAAGATAGAAGTTGAATATGCATCAATTATGTTGAGACCCTATATGTCTACAGAATTTGAGAACATAACGATTTAAGCACAAGTTATTCCTTATGATTGCACAGGGCAAGTAAACAGTTAGAGTTACCCACCAATCATGCATACACATACATGAACCTATGCTAGCATGGCAAGTTCTAAACCTTAAGATCCACTGTCGCTTCACAAGAGATTAACACCCTATCTTATATGTTCGCGATGCATATAAGACGAATAAGCACAACCAATACTAGATATCATACAATCATCACACACTAAGGTATTAAACAACTAACTAAAGAATTCTATAGCAAATTCGTTACGACCCCATGATCACGATTAGCCCATGATAGAACTCATCGTCACCATGGGTTCATATGAAAACATGACAATAACACACAAGAATAATTACTAAAACTACTTATATTAAACCAGAGTACGTCACAAGAGTAAATAGGTTCAAAGTCAAGAAAACTAGCATCCACTGTTACAACGAAATAAAGAATCACAAGAAAATATGCTTCCTCTTCGTTGCTATATACTAAAATGGTCTTCTTCCTTATCTCCTTGCTCCTCGATTGATACTACGATTCAACACACGTGAAACGTCTCTGAAAACTACTTATATAGGAGTCCCACAAAACCCAGCTATCTCAGAAGTTGGAAGCTCAACAGAATTAGGAGTCTAAAAATAATTATTTTAATTTACGTCACTGAGCGGCCGCTCAGCAATCCTGAGCGGGCGCTCAGCTTCCTGAGCGGTGCTGAGCGGGCGCTCAGACCCCTTCTGGAAAATACTCTGTTTTTGCTCCCGTTCTTTGCTACATTCTGCTCCTAACTTCCCACTTGCAATGCCAAACACATGCCAAGGCTTATTCTTGATGAAATCTCTCCACAAATGCAAGTAATACCCTGAAATGTATAAACACTAGAAAAACACATCAAATACACAAAATACTTGATTTCAAGACATCAATTCAAGCTATTATAAGACGTTCTAAGTGGTATAAAATGCCACTTATCAATATACACGTGAACAAAGAACCAAAAGTTGTAAAGAAAGTGATGCACCAATTTAAAACTATATAAGCAGAGCTAGTGGATTAATGATTCCGTACGGTATTAAATTAGTTTATACCAGGTCTCCTAATACCGGAGTAGCAATACATATTGTAGCTTTAAATCAGTTTGCCTACTAACCTGGTTTATTAGTGACACACCAATTTAATACTATATAAGTAGAGCTATACGTTTCAACTTGCGCAAGATTCACTCCACGCTATTGGAAGAGAGCTTACAGAGTTGGAGCAACACAACCTATTACAAAATCAGAACTACCTTTCCGACGATTATATGTTCGATGATTCCCTTTGAATTATGTATTCTTCTATTTCGTACCATACTATATTTCTGTACTTATTTATTTATTAATGCAAACTTAACTTCAAACAAAAATGGCATCGCATAAAACCCAAAAAAAATGATTTTGGTAATAGTTGGAGTTAAAAAACACATGGTTACATAATAATACGAGGATAGAACACGTTACATTATCCATAGACAACGACAACACGATACAGAAATAGAAACTACTAGGATGCAACAATACAAATATTTGTTAACCAACAATATAGCAAGCAGGTCATTCATTTGTATCATCGGAGTCATCATCATCTCCATTGTTGTTCCACGTGTGGGAGTCGATGAACGCCTTCAATCTCTGAAATTTCCTCATTGCCTTCACTTTTTCGCGCTGCAACTCACGAATTTTTGCACGGTGGGCTACAATATCCATGTTAATTTCTTCCCTGAGCATTTCAATAAGACCTGCTGCACGGGGTTCATACGGCTCCTCGATCCAACGTTCGTAAATGCAAACACCGTCAGGATATTTAATAAAACGCCTGTCTGCGTCAATACCCTTCCAGTAATGCACTACAACAGCAACTTTCCCACAAAAACAAAGGTCCATATTTGGGAGTGAAGACATAATTACTTTTGACGTGTGCAACTTCATGAGGTTCTAGCTCCCTATTTATAACTGGTTTGGTAAAAAATACATAAATTATAAATTATGTCACAACTGTGAAGCTACTTTCAATGACCGTTCACGGGAAACAACAAACTACAAATCACTAAAAAATTAATTCATACATGCAACAGACTATTCACGACCTTTTATGTAATTCAGACACGCAACAGAATACAAATCACTGATAAAAGTGAGCGCTCAAATCTTATCTGTAACAGTAAGCAATTTCAAATTACATGTTCAATCTTTATTCACGTGCTAAAGTGACTATACAATCACAATGAATTTTTTCAAACTTCAATACACACACTGAGTAGTCATTTCAATTTAATTGAAGAAGGAAGCATGTGACCTTTGCTGACTATTCATGACAGCATAAACCAAATTGCTTCTGCAATTTTGAAATAGTTAATCCAAAATAATGTACCAAAAAAATCTGTGATAAAGTATGGCAAAAGAATCCGACTTGGATGTGACTTATCATTTACTTTAACTGATAAAGGTAACCACTACAAAATGACTGATAAATATTTCCACTGAAATCTTGTCAACAACATGGGCAATTTTAAATTGCCTGTTCAATTTTCATTCACGAGCTACAGTGACTATACAATTACAATAATTTCTTGCAAACTTCAATATACGCGGTGAGTAGTCATTTCAAATTAATACAATCAGAATGCATGTGATTTCTGCTTTATTTCATATCACATGTTGAAAATTGAATCAGAGGGATAAGATGTCAATCAAAAGTGATGACCATAAAACCTGCTGGAATAAGATGTGAATCCAAAGAGATAAGGTTGCTTCAAATTCTTCCCTATAAATAGCAGTTTCCATTTTTCTTTTCTAGCATAAGTTTATAATCTCATACATATTTATCTTAGCAATTGATGTGATGGAGAGGCAAGAAATGTGTTTTTGTGGGGTAGAACCTGAGATATCTAATATGTGGACCGGTGAAGTTGCCGGTAGGCGTTGGGAGCGGTGTGCTAGAAGGAAGTGTGCTTACTTTGTTTGGCTCGATGAGCCTCTGACAGGCCGTGCTTTGGAAGCTGTTCACCAGCTTTACAAGAAGATGGACAAGAAACACTATGACATGAAAATGGAATTGTGGGCATATTATCAGGAGAAGTTAGTTGTGATTCGTGCTCAGGTGATTGAGAAGGTGCGGGAAGTAGAAACCACCATCAACGATGCTCAAATAAATTCGAAGTTCGGATTGTCCCCATTTGTTTTCAATCTAAAATTGTATTTTTCAAGTAGTGTTGCTTTCAAGTTGTTGTACTTTCAAGTTTTTGTTTTCAAGCTAGAACTTGTATTTGAGATAACAAATAAGTCCTATACAGTAATCCCAACTTAACTATTTTACATTTCCTTCTTTCTGTTCGTGAGCTTATCTAACATTTTCCTTACTTCCTTACCATTTTCGGGTGGCTACGAATGACGTATATAAATATTTTTTTCTTGATTTGATTTTTTTGTCAAAGTAGTGTAGAAATGTTACTATATAAAGTTACAAAAATTAAATTTTGGAGTAAATTACTATATTTTCAAAAAATATAAAAATCACTCTTCGTTAAAATAGTTCACATTTCCTTCTAAGGAAGCATGTTCGGGTGTCTACAAATATATCTTCTTTGATTTTTTCCCCTGATTTTTTTTGTCAAATAAAAGTATTGTACTTTTACTACAAAATTAAGTAAAAAAAATTAAAATTATAAGTCTATATTATGTTTTCCAATACTCCCAAAAACCTTGTTGAATGTTATTAATCGGCCAACAGGGAAAAAAGAAAAAAGGAAAAAAAATAAAAATAAAGACTACAACACTTCACAAGTGGCACAGAGCGGTCCAGCGCCACTTAAGTGGGGTAGTGGCCTATATTTACAAGTTTATATCCAAGTGGACTAATTTTACTAAATTTGTGTTCAAGTAGCCCAGAAATCAAACGGAGCTGTGTTTTAACTACTCAATTTTTAAATGTAATTAAATAAAATAATATTTTTAATATATTTTAATGTTAATTAAACAACTCAATTTTTAATATATTTCAGTTTAATACAATAGTTTTAGATGATAAACTTCCTATGGACTTTGTACAAGAATAAAAAGTACGCTCTACAAATTAAACAGGGCTTACATACCAACGATTCGTCCTAACAAAATAGTACAACCATCTTGGTTTTGACAATAATCAAATTTCTTGCGACGACGCTTTTGGAGCAGCGACGTGTTGAAGACTTGAAGTGATAATAACGTCGTTAAAAATAACCACCATATTTGACTAGCATTAATTTAGAGACCACTGCTTCAGTTCTTTTTTATATGCATACAAAAATGCGAATTATTTGACGAATCAGTTGATTCAGTTTTTGATAAAAGCATCACTAAAAAGGGGAACTCTGACTAATGTGCTATAGATAATTTAAACATAACGAACTTCATATGAATTCGAATACATAGGTTATAAGGCTTCAGAGTATACCAGTACAATTCGAATACATAGGTTATAAGGCTTCAGAGTATACCAGTACAATCGGAGAAGATTCATATGATAACTGGGACTACTCTAACAAAGATAGATAAGATCCTTTAATCATCCTCTCCGACTGCAATATTTATGTCTACGAAATACATTTGTTTCCCGAGGAAAAACAATATTTTGCCGAAGAAGTTTCAGTTTGCTCTGTCTTTGAGTACTTCAAGATCCATCTCCGTAGGATCAGTAGCTTGTATTTCATAGTGAACACCGTCCATCTCCCTTCTAAACCTTTCTTTGGATGTAGCATACAGCATCTTGGAACGAATGCGAGAGGTGGCCGGAGACCTGCTCAAACACGGCACACTTTAAAATGTGAAAGTTAAAGGAACAAAAACATTAAAATTCATGATGCCCCGCAACTTTAATTTTTAGGAGTCAAATTAAAACAGGAGGTTACAAAGATGTAGTGAACCAGATTACAGCCTATACAGCACTTTAAAAATGAAAGCCAGCTGTTCAACATAATTAATTGATTAATTCCTAAGTTGAAAAAAGAACAAACAAGGAAATAAAAGTCGCCATATGCAGAACTCGCAAATTTTAAGAGAACAGTGTGATAGTGTCCTTCATCCCAATACATTTCTTTAGATACAGAGATTCAGACATGCATCACGGCAATTCTGACTTTCGAAGATCATCATAATCACATTTTAAACATCTAATTCGACCCTTAATCTGAAAACTACATATCTTTCTGTCACAAACTTCTAACACTTTCTAGTCCAAGACATGAAATGCTTTCATAGGTCTTCTTCGCACATTTACTTAGGGGCGGCAATATCAGACCGACCAGAAACATGACTCAAACCCAACCAGATACCCAACACGATTTATTGAGATGAAAACCAAAAGTAACATGGAAATGAACCGGCCAGATCAACCCGAATATACAATTTCATTAAATTTACAATGGTTTTAACTTGACCTGAAATTTACAATGGTTTTAACTTGACCTTAAATTTACAATTTCATAAAATTTACAATGGTTTTAACACAACACAACCTGAAATCCAAAACTGCCACCAATACAATCATATTTATCAATAAATTTTGTTCATTTAGAACCTAGTGGGAAAAAATATATATAATATAGTAGATAGTGTCACTAAAGAGGATAGGAATTTTTTTGGTGCAGGGGTCTACAGAATATTTGACATATGTTGCTACTTTATCATCATACACTAGCAACAGATCAACCTAAGACTGATGGCTTGTGAAAGTAAGAGTTGTGAATGCGAATAACAACACTTTAAGAAACAGATATCAATTCGGATAACTAAATCTAAGAAAAAACAAATAGAAGGATTTCAACAAATTGCATTCCTTTTGAAAAGGTTGACTTCAACACAAAAACGGATATGACATAAATGCACGATGACCAAATCAGAGGCGTTAGCGGGTAAGGGAACTTGAATTATAATCTCAGATATCATCTTAGCAACTAGGACGCGTTTCAATAATCATCTACTTGTCCTGCTTCAGCCAATAGATAGGAAGTGCTGGATGTGTTTAATAGTAACATAAACTATGATACTGTATAATTGATTAATTAATCAAAGATATATATATATATATATATCTGACCATGCCATGAAAAATATCTTGCTCTTTTGACAATTCTCAGAGGTCACATAATCATAGTCATAGACAGCGTAACGGCAATCATTCTCCGGCAAGGCAGAAGTGAAATCATCATAACTTTCAGCTGGCCCACCGGTCTTCTCAACAACCACTTCATTCTTCTTCTCATCAATCATAAAAATGACATACCTATGAACCTTCTTCCTCTGCAACTCCAAAAATGTATCTTTGCACTGATCTGCAACACCCATGCCCGAGGAGGCATTTGCCTGGAAATAGTCCAGATACTGAGTTTGGACGATTATAAAAGTACAATTAAGGCCCAAAAAAGAGTAAACTGCTTGCTTTTAAATACTACAATATTCAACCATGTTGATGTGATAGATTAAAAGCTCGTATAGAGTTGGCTAAAAATTAGTGACTAGAGCAATGGAAAAACAAGTAACTTTCATCTGTTTTATGTTCTTATTTAAAAGTAAAATTAACTCTAGTTATCAAGCAATTATACACTTATAGCTTCCTTCTTGTTAGGATTACTTGTAGGGCCATGTTATTTTTCACATGAATTAAACTAGTTCTTTATCCATTATTGTTGTGCTTCTTCTTAATTTTTATCCAACATTAGGGATGGGCATTTCCCCACCCCGCCCGACCCCGATCCCGGAACGGGGCGGGGAATTGGGGATTTTTTTGAATACGGGGCAGGGATCGGGGAGATATGTGTATAACATTCGGGGATCGGGGCGAGGGCAGGGATTAGTGTCTCCTCAACCCCGAATCGTATTTTAAATAAAAATAATATAATAAATATATAAATATTTCAAATAAATATTGAAATATATACAATATATTATTATTTTCAATTTCTTATCTCCTGAATGATTTAAATTTACTTATCGTGATATTATTTCATTAAAATAATTTTATTTTTGTTTATTATTATACTAAAAATAAATCTTAATTCAAATTAAGGTTAAACATTAATATTAAATTTTAAAGAAAATCCATATATTATGATTTACTATGTGAATTTTTATTGCAAAAAATTATTTAAAATTTATTTTTTATTAAACGAAAAAAATAAAGAAATTCTCCAAATCCCCGAGGGGATCCCCGTTCCCCGTTTGGGGCGGGGAACGGGGAGTAAAATAATCCCCGTTCGGGGATCGGGGCGGGTTCGGGGATCGGGGCGGGTTCGGGGATCGATTTTGGGTTCGGGGATCGGGGCGGGGATAGCACTCCCGACCCCGAAGTCACCCGATGGCCATCCCTATCCAACATGAATTAGGCGTAACTTTTCACATTTAAATAAATTTTCTGTAAATCAGATTGGATTTTATCAGATATCATTTTCATTTTTCCCCAGTAGCACTTAAAACAAAATTATTATTAACCCAACCAATCTCTAACCTGAAACTGAAATTTATATTGAATCCTGTCAAGATAATACACAATCATATTAAACCCTCCTTGTAACACCTTAAAGGTTTTATAAGAACTTGTAAACTTAATATGGTTTGAGAGTTTGGGTTAGGAGAGGTTCTAATCTTCCTGCCACAATATTTTACAAATTTTTTCAATGGGAGTATTTGATCAATGTCCCGAAAATAAGCTCCTATTGATCCACTCTTGAGTCCCAAAAATAAGCAATTTAAAAGTTAACAATCGGGAACTAACAATGATTTGGCATAGTTGAAAGGTGCAACTATAGGCGATGCCGGAACTTGTAACTTTAACAGACTCCAAATTTATACTCATTACCAAGTGCAAAAATAAGGCTTTAACTACAATCCCACCACATATCCCAAAATATCATGATTTTATTCACTGAACTCTCGAATAAAATTGAAGACTTGTCCTCTAAGCAAATTCTTAGTTAAAATCTAAACCCCAAAACTGTTAATTACCAAGAAAGCAAACAAATGTAAACAATCAATGAAAAAAGAGCATAGAAAGAGGCATAACAAACTGAAAACAAATTATCCAAGTGTACATGAATTCATACCCGTCTGAATCTGAGGGACATGAGTAGAGTCTGCACTGCAAGGATGTTGAGAAGAGGGGGTTTTGTTTTGTGAGTACAACCAAATTATTTTAATTTGGGGGTTCATATTATTATTTATTAATATAGAGAAATAGATATTTATTTTGATTTTTTTATGAGGAGAGTGATAATAAGAGAGAATAAAATAAAAAGCATGGGAAAGGTCGGTGCGTGAAATATAAGCCCTTTCTTCTCTATCTCTAAAGTGTCACTTATCTGCCGGGGCCCACCCTAATTAGGGGTGTACACGGATCGGGTTGGGCGGGTTGAGAGAATTTAGCAACCCAACCCAATTAGTTCGGGTTTTCAAAATTTCAAACCAACCCAAACCGTTTAAATTTGTAACCCAAACCAATTTGTATTGTTCGGTTTGGTTCGGTTTGGATCGGTTTGATCGGTTTATTAAATATACAAAATTAATATAAAAAATTATAATAAAACATAAGGTTTCAAAGTTTAAAACACTTGAAAATAGTTCAAAACAATATTACAATCCTCCATATTAAATAGTCTTAAGCATCTAATTTTCGACATCAAAAGTACTAATAATATTGCTTACGCTTTAAATATTGGAATGAATCATAAATGCAAAAAGTATAACACTAATCAAACATCTATTGTTGTTACGAAATGAACTATGAACACGGAGGTTATAAGTTACATTTAGAGTTAGAGATATATGGATCTATGTAAATGACCTAAACATAATTTTGGATTAACTTTTTAGCATGTACATATATATTTTAATCGGGTTGGGTTGGATTGGTTTAAAATTATCGAAAACCATATCCAAACTAATTAAATCGGGTTGACATTTTTTCAACCCAACTATATATCGGGTTGAAAAAATCGGTTTGGTTCGGCCGAAATAGGGTCGGTTCGGTTTGGATTGGTTGGGTTGGCCAAACCGTGTACACCCCTAACCCTAATTATCCAAATTATATTCATAGCTGCCAATTCAATTCGTCCAAACATATATTTTTTATTTTTTTATGATTTGTTTTGATTTTAGTTTCGATAATTACATAACCGAAATTTTTTATTTTGGGTCTCTTGTTCATTTCCAATCTATAGATCCCAACCTAACCAAATCCTTGATAGATTTTTTAGGAATAAAATTTTATAATTTATTCTAAATATTAAACAATATTATGATTTTCTTCTACTTTTTAAATTATTCATCTTGGTTTTATTCCGCATTAACAATTCATGGTGCTTATTTTTATTTAAATAAAGTAATTTCTTTATTTTTTAAATTTAAATGAGATATTTTTTAAAACAACGAGTATGGGTAGCATTTAGAAATTTTCTTTCTTTTTTAAATAAAATAAGTTATTTTTTCATAACAACAAATAAGGGTAGCATCTATTAAATTTAAATGAGGGAGTTATACAAGATTCAAATTTTATTTGTTCTATCTTTTCATATAAGAGTTTTGTTAAATGAACTTATTTATTTTATTTTAATAATAAAGAAAATACAATAGTAGAATTTCAACACATTTCCCACAAATTATCCAATAGGATTTCAACATTTTTTGTTGGTAAATACGTTATACGTAACTAAACTGTATCAAAATATAATACGAATTATGGTTGTACAATTTTAATACTATGGTTTTCTAAAAGAAAATTTAATAGTACTTTAAGTAATTAAATTAGATCTCGGATGTATGTCTGGTTATATTATAATTTTTTTATAAAAATATTTTTTGAAATAATTTAATTTCAGTATTTATTATATTTATAACATGTTTATGATGCTGAGAAATAAAATAAAATTATAAATATAAATACTTAAAAAGAGTATGACATAAATTATAATATTTTTATTATAATTTATTTATTAATTATAAAAATTTAAAAATTGATGAATATTCAAATTAGTGGAAGAAATAATTAGTGGAGATTTTAAAAAAGGAGGATGCATAATTGGGAAATGAGAAAGAGAGAGAATGGTTAGAGGTTTATTATAAATGAAAGAGAGAGAATTGAAAGTATAATTAATTGGGAGAAAGTGTTGGTGGAAGATTACATCATCAAATTAATATAAGTTTCAGACATAAGATTTGTTAGGTCCCAATATGTTTGTAGAAGGGGGGTTGAATACAAACTAAACCGTTTAATCGAATATAATGCGGAATAAAAAAGTGAAACAAAATTCAAGTTAAATAAAATTATTATTAAACTTGAAAGGTGTTACAACAACGGTATCGTTTACAAGGGATTAATCTCAAATAAATTATTCCAAATCTATAATAAATTCGACATGAACTTTTTATATTTTTGAAATAAAAAGATTAAATGCTAAAGTCAATTTGAGATTAAGTTCTAGGGATTTTGATCCGCTAGATAGTTACACAAGAACAAGAGAAGGATATTAGTGGTTTGGATTTAACAATAAATACTAGAAATTAATGTCCTGTAATATTGTAGTTGAAGATAATAAGTTCTCTACTTCCTTTTTGTTTCTGTGTTCTTGAGTTGTTGAATATTCAATGTTGTTCGAATTCAATGATCTGCTTCTCTCCACTTAAGTAATCAATCAATCGAATTTAATTGTACTGGCAAGACAATCCTTTGATCTAGCAAGACAATCGGTGAGACTATTGAATGAACTGACAAGACTATCGGCAAGACAATTCTTTAAGCTGGAGAGACTTTCGGTATGACAATTTAAAAGAACTGGAAAGACTTTCGGTATGACAATTGAATTGTCATACCAGTTCAAATGTTTGTCTTGCTGAATTAATATTGAATATTAATTCAAAATTAATTCTGAAAATACATAATATTAATTCAGAATTAATTAACCAATTAATTCAATTAATCAATAAATTAATCTTTGCAGATATAATTTATTTTCTTAATGAAATTATATGACTTAATTAATTAATAGAGAATTAATACTATTCTTGAATAACAACCACTCTTCTGACAATCTTCTGAAAATCACTGAAAATTATGAATCAATTTCACCACTTCAATGTTGACACTCGATGTACTGTCTGGTTCATGAATGACTAACTTCCTTGACATTTCTTCATGTCTTGACTTTGATAACATGATTTTCTTCAGATTAAATCCCTGTAATTAATTGATACCCTGACAAGATCTCTGTCACTTGATTAAATCCACAATCTTGATTTATATCACTGAGGCTTGATCAATTTCTTGAGCTTCTTCCAGTGAATTAATTCCTCAAGTTTGTAGATGAACAATGTTCCTTAATCCTTTGACATATGTTACTTTGAGAGATCTCTTTGACGATAGAACCACTATTTACTTGTTACATTCTTATTTGAGTTTAGTTAAATCCTCGAATAAACAAATAGGCTATGACATATGCCTTTCAAGATTTGATGATGTTACTTATTCAATGAGAGTTTGACACATAAGTGAATTTGACACATAAGTAAGATAGACATAGCTGTGCTCTATTTTAGTACAGTGTAGATTGATTTAAAGTATTAATGGAAGGGAGTGCATCTCTAAAGAATAGACAAAAAAATCAGGCCGAGCCCAATACATTACAAGTCAATTGATATTGGACCAATACCAATCCAGATGACATCGAAATTGTTATGTACTCCCTCCGTCCCAATTTATCCGTCCAGTTTGACTTTTGCACATAGTTTAAGGTGCATTGACCGCATAGTTCTGTTGATTATTGTTCAAATTTTCTTTTTGTGAATAAAAATTTAAGATTTGAATATTTATTCAAAAAAAATTGAAAGATAATCGACGGAATTATGCGGTCAATGCACCTTAAACTACGTGCAAAAGTCAAATTGGACAAATAAATTGGGACGGAGGGAGTATATTAGTGAATGACAGTAGAATATTCTAGATCCTGGCCTTTGATCTTTCACATCCATGTATCTTAGACTTTTGATTCATGAATCTTGATTCGATAAGTTCATGCACCTTGTATCTTGTAGGCCTATAAATAGACCTCATAATATACACAAGTTTAATAAAATATATTATTCACTCTCAACTCTTTATATGCTTTTTATATAATCTATATTAATACGTAATAGTTATTTCAAATAACCAAATTTTGTAGACCCAGCTAGTCATACTCCCTGATAGTCTAATACTACTACCAAGGTTCTTTCTGCGAGGCTCTGCGTATCCTTGGCTGGCCTATAAACTCTACTTCAGGTTTGTTTGTCAATCGCTCATCCATATTACTGCTATATTACTTGTTTTAGAAACTCCTGTTAATTCTTCTCGGAGAATATAGATCGAATGGCTGCATTATTGCCGCAACTATACCTATGAATAGAGGAGAGCATGGCCGGTTCAGCTCGATTTTTGGATAAAATCAAAATCGCAACCACATATTTTCGTTTTCTAAAATTAAAAAATCGCAATCGTCAGTTCAGATTCGATTTCGGTTTTTTGGGTTAAAATCCCCGGTTCGATTATAATCGGTTCATTTTCGGTTACAAAATCGACAAATATAAAAAATAACATACAAACGAGCAATATAATGAAAGGGTAGTGGTTTCTATTCGAAATATAAAATTAATGGGAAATTAGTGCAAAATTTGCCTAAGTACCAAGTGTAATTAATAAAAATTATAATAATAGTAGAAAAGACAGTAAAAAACTTAGTTTATTTTTAGGAAACAGTTATTAAGATTAATGTAAATTAAGCTTATATAATGTTTTATTTATTTTAATGCCGCCCACATGACGTTAAAACAGGAGGATGGGAGAAGTTATGATTTAACCAGACTCTCGTAAGAGCAAGTCCAATGGTGATGTTAAAATAGATGTAGTTTGAAACTAAAAAGTGGATTTTGATATTAAAATAAAAGTTGCACTCCAATACTAGTTTCATAACTAGTTTCAAATTTGCATAAATCTTTTAACTTCTACTTAAATTAATATTATTTTGATATTTTAAGATGTACAAGACAATAATTATTTAATTTTTCCACTCCATTTGTAGTGATAGATGATGTGGTAAGGATGCATATATGCATCCTTGATTTCAAATATAGAACCAAGAATGCATATATGCATATTTGCATCTAAGTATGACACCCATTTGGAGTTTGAGTATTTTTGCATTTGGTGCTATAATATAGCAATAGTACCAAAGATAACATTGCATTGGACCTACTCTAAGCAATCCGCAGAGTGCATCTATAGCAAGTGACTTAAATTACTTTTAGTCATATCTGTAACCAGTCGGTGGAACCTGCTAAAATGAACTAGATTAATATAAAAAACTAACAATAACAGAGAATATGATTTGCATTAGAAAATAAAAATTCATAAATAAAACATAAATTATACGAGTAAAATATAATATTTTATTATTAATACTATTAACCGGCTCAGTTTAGTTTTATCGGTTCGGTTAAAAGATATAACCAGAACCAAGTCATTTAAATCGGGTTGATTTTTTATTTTTCGGTTTGGGATCAGTTTTATTCGGATCGGTTTTATCCGGTTTATCCCGATTTTGGTTTTAATTTGGGTTTTTGCTCACACTTGATAGGAATCGGTGGCACGAAGAGCTAATTCAGCAAGAGATATAATCATTGATATAGTTGCGGCAGTAATACAACCATTTTAGAAAAACTTGTAACAGTTCAAAAAACCTAGTTTTCACCATAAAAAATGGGCTTTTTTTAAAGTCCAATTGGTAAGACTATACTCTCAATCCCAGCTTTCATAAGCTATCAGAATTTGGTTGAATATTCTCCTTTATATGGACTTGTAAAAAACCCCCCAATAAATGGCCTAAATTAATTGCACAAGCCGGAGAGAGAGGTAGCCTAAAGACGGAGGATCCGTACATCGTGCTGATGAATTATACCTTAAGGGTTTTTTTCTTTAACACATTATATAAATACACATGTAACTAAAAAAAGGTAAAGTTATTATGTTGGATATTAATGTCTTTGGTTTTAATATCTAAACTTGCAGGATTTAACAGGTTAGCCGAGAACACACAAATGAATGCGTCATCACAACATGTTGATGATGCAAGCCTCTATTAATCAGTCGAAGTCGTGCAGGTCATCAACCAAACAAATAACAGTTTTCTTCTGAATATTTTTTTTTTAAAAATAAATCACGAATCACCATTTTTGTTGGATTCTTTTGATCTTTTTTTTGTTTTCCTTGCCCTAAATTTCACTGAATAAACTAAAATCTATCATCTGTTATCTATTTATCTTCTATTACTATATATTATAGTAGAATAGAAAGGATAAAAAGTGCTAAGAAATTGGCTGTGAAAAGGCAAGTATAACCTTAGTAAATATGTATTATCAGAAATGCCACCCCGTACTTTATTTAATAGATCAACACGGATTTTATTACATAGGTTAGAGTCTCATCGTTGAAGTCCTAGAAGAGCAGCACTTGATACATAATTCAGTTCATTTGCTTAAGTAATTGGGCTGATTGCTGGTCTCTTTTTACATCCTAATTTCAATTATTACCGATAATCTTTATTTCTTTACCTCAATTTATTTTTACGTGTTTAAATCACCTCTATTTCTTTTTCATAATATAAGTGTAATTATGATTATTCGAGTAATAGAATGTCACTTGCTAATTTAATCTGATCATAATTAGTTACAAGTTTTTCATCCGTTACATACATAAGCGGAGAATGGCATTGTTATTGATATAGACTTAACGTTGATTTTGCTTTAAAAGTTATTTCGTATAAGGTTGAAGTGGTCAAGATTAGTACATGGATTGTAACGTAATATGATTTTTTAATGAGGGACCACATGCTTTTTATAGCTATTTTTTATTCTGTAGCTTGTTAGATAGAGTAACGTTGGGACTATTTTGTCTAGTAGTTAGTCTTGTGCTCTTGGTCCTTTATAAGGAAAGCTTGGGTGATTGTATGAGACAAATGCTTCAATGATAATAACATACTAAACCTTTATTCTCTATATTTTTCTCTCTTGATTTGCAATGTATATATTTTATAATCTTGTTTTAATCATCATGGTATCAGAGCAGTCTTTCCTGCATGTCAACATTCTCCCAGTTTTCTGATGCTACCTTTCTATTCTTTTTTACAAGTCCATTTCTGTATCGTTAAAACTATTCTACACCTTCAGATCTACTTTTCTCTTTCTAATCTATACTTTAAAAATTTAATCTTTATCCTTCTTTACACCAGATCTCTGACTGCAATGGGAACCCCTGCTAGACTATCTTATCAAGATATGTTAAACCCACTCTTTCTTCATCCCTCAGAGAATGCTACATCTATCAGAGTAGAAAAGCTGCAAGGCTCAACAGATTATAGATCTTAGAATCGATCCATAAAAATAGACTTAGCCTCTAAACATAAACTGAGTTTCAAAAATAGAACAATTACCAAACCACAAGATGATGACACAAAGGCATAAATGTGGGAAGCTTGCAACAACATGATTATTGTCTAGATAACATGTAATGTTTCTTCAACTGTTCATCAATCTATAATGTTTATCATTAATGCTTCTGAAATATGAAAAAAAATTGGAGAAAAGATTCACTTTGACAAATGGGCCTCGCAAGTATAAGCTCAGTAAAGATCTTTATGAAGTTCGTCAACATATTGCCTCGATTAACGAATATTATACCACGATAATCATTGTGGGAAGAGCTTGAATCAATGAACCTTCTCCCAACTATTCTTAACCCCCCTGATGAAATAAAAACTTTATTGAGCAAAATAGAGATGCAGAAAAAGAAATCTAGGCTTTTTCAATTTTTGAATGGTCTAAATGAGGTCTATAGTTCTCAATGTAGTCAGCTATTGATGTTTTCTACCTTACCAAGTGTTGAACAAGCTGTATCCGCCCTCTAACAAAAAGAGGCACAAAGGAAACCATTAAATTCAATCACTCACGATCTTGATTTGTTAGCAATGTATAATAGGAGCAGCCAACCTCGTTCTATTGAAAATCAAAGGCCCACACAGTGTTTTTCCTGTAATGTTAAAGGTCATACACGTGAGAGATATGGGATCGTGATTGGATACCCTCCATGGCATCCAAAATATAGAGGCGCTCAAAATGTATTAAGAGGGCGTGTTTTGAATCATACGTCAAAATGGCCTTCAAAATCAGCCCAACCCAGGATGGCAACCAATACAATAATGACTCCAACCTCATCCAACCTAGGCATGCTATTTACACCTCAACAGCTTGATCAATTAACTCAAGTAGTGCCTCAATTGCATTTAAGCTCCACAGCCACAAGAAACAAAGAATGATCTTGAATTTCATTTCTCTGGGATGATATCATGTCATAATTCAACCACCCTGCATCATGAATGAATTCTTGACTCCGGTGCTTCGGACCACATAACGCAATACATGGATTTTCTTCAAAATGAAGTTCCTATAAGAAACTCACCTTGTATTAATCTACCGAATTGAGACACAAAGTAATATCACATACATATAGTGTTTCTTTGCCTCATATTTTAAGTCTTGCTCATGTTTTGTGTGTTTCCAACTTTAAACACAAATTACTATTTGTTCAAAGGCTGATAAAGGATAATGATTGTCAAGTTCAGTTTTTCTCACAACATTGATGTATTATTGATGTTAGCTCTTATAAAGTGATAGGAGTAGGTCATGCTAGAGATGATTTATATTATTATAACCCTCATAGACCAACTCCACTTCCTGTTCACTATTTTACCCAATATATACACAAACACCAAACAGAGAAGCCCAACCTGTATCTCTTGTGTCCACACCTGGTGCTAATCTGAACCTCTGGCACCATCGATTGGGCCATGCTCCTATTTACAAAATTAAACAGATAGAGAGCCTTCCTTCTATGTCCAAACAGTACCCAATTATGTGTCTAACCTGCCCCCTCGCTAGGTTCATTAAATTATCTTTCCCCAATGAATAATATGTTGATGCAACTTTTGACTTAGTGCACATCGATGTCTGGGTGACCTATAAAGAAATTGTTCGATATAATTGATGATATCTGATAAGTGGATTTTATATCCACTTGGAACGCTTTATTACAAGCTTAAATTGGTGTTTTGGACTCAAGTTGTTGGTATTTTGATGTGTTTTTGTGTTATTGCATTTCAGGTATCAGTTAAATGAAGAAAGGAGTTTTTAAAGGAAATATGATGAAAAGTGATCAGATTTGGAAGCCTAGTCCATTGTTAAGTTGTAGAGAATCTCGTTAGCTTCGCGTGGGCAGTTGAATCGCCTAATTATGACGAGTAGAACTCAAGTTATGGCCAAAACAAGATTCATCAGAATTTTTTCCACACAAGCTCCAAGCGCACGCCTGGGATGTGGGGCAGCCGCTTGGGAGCTGAGGCGCCCGCCTGGAGAGTTGAGGCGGCCTCCTGAGGCACGGCTGGTCGCTGATTTCGCTGAAAAAGATTTTTTTGAGTGGAATTTGATGATTTTAAGGGTCCAGGTCCAGTATGGGCATATATATACTTAAAAAAAAGGATTTTCATCATCCGGGAAGATTGGGATACCAAGGAGAAGACCTAGAAGCACAGAACAACTCCGAAAAAGAAGATCTTGTTTTCAACTTGTGATTCTTTGAATTAG
Organism: Apium graveolens; assembly: GCF_009905375.1. NCBI lineage: Eukaryota > Viridiplantae > Streptophyta > Magnoliopsida > Apiales > Apiaceae > Apium > Apium graveolens. The sequence continues at coordinate 93,780,927 of NC_133648.1, forward strand.
TTATAACTTTAGATGCTCGTTTTCGTTCTTGTTGAACCTAGATCTCGTTTATCCGTACTTTAATTATTATTCAGTTTATTAAGATCTTGTTTTATACCATGCTTTCATTGGAACCCATGGTGACGATGAGTTTGATTATGAACTAATCGTTGTCATGGGATTCTAGCAGATTTACTTATGGATTTCAATAATTAATTTTTTTGATATCTTGGTGTGTGGTGATTGATTGATATCCTAGTATTGGTTGTGCTTATTCGTCTTATGTGCGTAGCTAACATATAAGATAGTGTGTTAATCTCTTTTGAAGCGACAGTGAATATAGAAGTTTAGAACTTGCCATGCTAGCATAGGTTCATGTATTGTATGCATGATTAGTGGGTAACTCTAACCATTTTACTTGCCCTATGTAATCAAGATAGATAACTTGTGCTTAAACCGTTATGTTATCAAATTCTATAGACATATAGGGTCTCAATATAATTGGTGTCTATTAAACTTCTATCTCTTTTGTGGATGCTTGGTAGTAGGGTATTCGTACAACGAAAGTTGGCGTTTACTAGTTTTGTGTTATCTAATTAGTGTTATCACCATCACATGTTAAGGTTAAGAACGAAAAGGCTATTGAATGAAGTAGTAATGCAGTTAGAATCCCATGTTTGTCATATATATTAATTTAACCTCAATTCTCTTAGTTAATGTTTTTTAGTATAATCTCTTAGTTTAATCAAAACCCAATTTGTTATTTGTCTTAGCATTGAGCGATAACCATACATTGTTGCATAGGTGCATAAATTGAACTTAACCTAAACCAGTCTCTGTGAGAACGAATCTGATTTATATCTTATACTACTTGCGAATCTGATTTATATCTTATACTACTTAGCGCGTGTTTTTGTCCTAACAAGTTTTTGGCGCCGCTGCCGGGGACTCGGTGTTAATTTTTAGTTTATGTGCTTGTCATCAGTGGTCGTTAAAGTTCACTGACTCGGATTCTTTTACTTTCACAATTTATTTATTTGTATTTTAGGTACTCATTACAATGGGAGATCCAGCAACACGAACGAAAGCCTTGATGGATTTTTCTCAATCCAAGATCAATGACATTCAATCTAGCATTGTCTGGCTAGCTATCACAACTAATACCTTTGAGATCAAGCCTGGCATAATTCAATGGGTGCATAATTCAGTCCTGTTTGGGGGTTCTCCAACTGAAGATCCCAATACGCATATTAGGGATTTCATAGAGATTTGCGACACGTTCAGGTTCAATGGTGTTTCTGAAGATGCTATTAAGCTGAGACTTTTCCCATTCTCTCTGAGGGACAAAACTAAGAGCTGGTTACACTCTCTACCAGCTGGTTCGATTACTACTTAGGAAGATCTTGCTCAGAAATTTCTTACTAAATTCTTCCCTATGGCGAAGACAGCTGCACTCAGGAATGCTATTACTCAATTTGCGCAACAAATGGGAGAATCGCTATGTGAATCTTGGGAGCGCTACAAGAAGATGCTTAGGAAGTGTCCTCATCATGGAATTCCTGATTGGATGATCATCACTTGTTTTTACAATGGGTTGGGCGCACAGTCTAGACCCATGCTCGATGCAACATCAGGCGGAGCATTATGGGGAAAGAGCTATGAGGAAGCTTATGATCTAATTGAACTGATGGCTGCTAATGAATATCAGTATCCAACCCAGAGATTTCCCCCCGAAATGTAGCAGGAGTTATTGAAGTGGATACAGCTACGGCTGTCACTGCTCAACTAAAGGCGTTGTCTATGAAGATCGATTATCTGGCTAACTATGGTGTTAATTAGATAACCAGTATTTGTGAGCTATGTGCAGGTTCGCATGCGACGGAGCAATGCGCTATATCTAGTGAATCAGCTCAGTTTATGAGCAACTTTCAGATATCGCGGAAACCAGTTCCAGACACTTATCATCCTGACACCTGGAATCATCCTAACTTCAGCTGGAGCAACAATCAGAATGTGATACAACAGCCGTTCCAGCAGTTTGGAAATAAGCTATTCAACCCTCCTGGTTTTCAGCAACAAATTACACCAAAACATCAAACTCATGGTGCATGTTTATCTTCGAATGAAAAATCTGAATTGGAGGAGTTGTGGCTTATGTGCAAAAACCAAGCTCTTATATGCCAAAGCCAGGCTGTTTCTATCAAGACTCTGGAGAACCAAATAGGACAAATTGCCAACGCCTTATTGAATCGACTACCAGAAACGCTTCCTAGTGATACAGAAACAAATCCAGGCAAGAGGGAGGTTGAAGAACAGGTGAACACCATCACCTTAAGGTCTGGAAAGGTCGCAAGCCCCCAAATTCAGCAAGACGAAGAGCCTGAAAAATCTCAAGTTTCAGAAAATGTAGTTGTGGCTGAAGAAGAAGTACAGAAAGAAGCAGAGGTGGAACCAAGGAAGACTACTATGGAACACACTCCTCCTGAGGGTAATACAGGGGAAAAACAGATCTATCCTCCACCTCATTTTCCTAAAAGGCTGTAAAAGCAGAAGTTGGATAAGCAGTTTGAGAAGTTTTTGAAGGTGTTCAAGAAACTTCATATCAACATACCTTTCGCTGAAGCTCTTGAACAGATGCCTAGCTATGCGAGGTTTATGAAAGGTATTCTCTCTCGGAAAGTGAAGCTCGATGACTTAGAGACCGTTGCTCTAACGGAGGAATGCAGCACTGTACTGCAATAGAAGTTGCCTCCGAAGCTTAAAGATCCTGGAAGCTTCACTATTCCTTGCACCATCAGAAACTTGTCGTTCGACAAGGGTTTATGTGATTTAGGAACTAGCATCAATTTGATGCCCTTATCTATCTTCAAGAAGCTTGGTTTGCCTGATCCGGAACCAACATACATGTCATTGCAACTAGCTGACCGTTCCATCGCTTATCCACGAGGTATAGTGGAGGATGTCTTGGTCAAGGTGGATAAACTCATCTTCCCTGCTGACTTTGTAATTCTTGATTTTGAGGAGGATAAGAAGATTCCCATTATCTTGGGGAGACTATTCTTAGCTACTGTCCGAACTATGATCGATGTGCAAAAAGGAGAGCTTTCGATGAAGGTTTACGATCAAAAGGTCACTTTTAATGTGTTCAAGGAAATAAAGTTACCCACAGCTAAGAGGAGTGCTTTAAAGTAGAGTGGGTAGACTCTATAGTAAATTCAGAGCTTGAGCAAATGCCAAAGTCAGATACCTTAGAGAGATCCTTAATGGGGAAATTAGTTATTGATGACAAGGAGGGAGCAGAGCAACTGCAGGTTTTGAATGCACCTCCGTTCAAGAGGAAGTTAGATATGCCATTTGATTCTCTTGGGTTAGCAAAGCTGAAAATTTCTCAAGAGCGTCTCGAGTCCTCTATTGAAGATGTTTCCACACTTGAGCTTCACCCACTACCAGATCGCTTGAGTTATGCATTCTTAGGTGCACCCCCTGACAAGGGGTTGGGATATACTTTTGACGATGTAGAGGGTGACCGGACGGTTTCTGCCGTGCTTACAGATGGTCCCTCTCATGCACCACAGGCAGTTGATAGGACTGGTGTTGGTAATGAGCAATACAGGCGAGTAATTAGGCGTATGGAGGCCATGCACGACATTCACCGTCGTTTTGCTGCAGATTTGACACACGCTTTTGGTACGGTTGTCCGAAACAGTGGTGGCGAGGTTGATTGGCCACCTGATCCTCCAGCCGACGAGGGTGACCCTCCCGCTAATTAGGTATGCCTGAAATCCTTATTATTACCTTCAATGAGGACATTGAAAATTTTAAGTTTGGGGGTGATAATGTAAGGATTAGTAGTGTGTATGTCAATATAGATTCATATAGATTCATATTGCATGTTTAGTTATAGTTCATTCATATTTTTGCATGATTGTTCATTTAGGACATATTTTTTTGTTTTTATGTGATTTCATATAGTTGCATTTGCATGCATATTTAGCATGATCCCTTAAAATGAACTATGTTATATGATAAGTTGATGTTGATTTGAGTGTGGTGATGACGAATAGTGGGATGTTTAAGTCCTAATGAATTAATTTGCATGCAATAAAAAATATTTTCACAAAGTCTTATAGGGTTGCTTTTGATCTAGATCATGATCATACTTGTTTGTTTTTGAGATTTAATCACTTGGTTATATTTAAAATTTGTGATATTCTTGTAATGACGTAAAAATAATGATTTTTTTATCTGGAGAAAAACTTGGATTTCATTGCTAGTTGTTGTAAGGCTAGACGTCAAATGGCTAGTAGCCGGCTCATATTTTTATGAGTAGTCTAGGGTTGAAGGAGATGGAGTGAAACACACTCATTCAGAAATTATTGAAAAAAAGAAAAAAAGAAGAAATAGAAAAAAAGAAAAAAAAGTATGTGTTTATGCATAATTGATCAAGAGTGAGCTCTTTAATACTCGAGTTACTAAGTTCTATGGGACTTTGTGCCTAGTGACCTAAGGCTTTTATAGTCTGGGATCCGCTAACCTAACGCTCGCTACATGGGTATTATTGCATAAGTCTTTTGGGACCTTATTCATTGCACGGTCAAATAAGCATCTTTGTTATGTGTTCAATAATAGTGTGAATCCTTGTATAACTCTAGTAGAAAGGAGGTGTTGTGAGTTATAATGTGATTATTTTTTATTTTGTTTATAAACTTTTGATTGTTTCGATGATAGATAAGTTATGGTTATTGATCTAGTATCGAGAGTATATCTGTTAAGCATCCACACATACACATTTCTGGTTTGTGAGTTGGTTTGTGGGATTTATTCGAGCTCTGTTTAAAGTCATTGCATTCTTTGAGGCATTGGCTTATTCATTTGGTTATGGTTATTCAGAGGGGATCGATTGCATTATCATTTAGTAACATTCACGTAGTTGCATTCATACATTAGGTTTGTTTTATAGTTTTGAGTATGTTTATGCTTGAGGACAAACATCAATTCAAGTTTGGGGGTGTGATAAGGGGATTTTATATCCACTTGGAACGCTTTATTACAAGCTTAAATTGGTGTTTTGGACTCAAGTTGTTGGTATTTTGATGTTATTACATTTCAGGTATCAGTTAAATGAAGAAAGGAGCTTTTAAAGGAAATATGATGAAAAGTGATCAGATTTGGAAGCCTAGGCCATTTTCAAGTTGTAGAGAATCTAGTTAGCTTTGCGTGGGCAGTTGAATCGCCTAATTCTGACAAGTATAACTCAAGTTATGGCTAAAACAAGATTCATGAGAATTTTTTCCAGACAGGCTCCAGGCGCCCGCCTGGGATGTGGGGCGACCGCTTGGGAGCTGAGGCGGCCGCCTGAGGCGCGGCTGGTCGCTGATTTCGCTGAAAAGCCTTTTTTGAGTAAAATTTGACGATTTTAAGGGTCCAGGTCCAATATGGGCGTATATATACTTAAAAAAAGGATTTTCATCATCCGGGAAGATTGGGATACCAAGGAGAAGACCTAGAAGCACAAAACAACTCTGAAAAAGAAGATCTTGTTTTCAACTTGTGATTCTTTGAATTAGTTGTAACTTTGGATGCTCGTTTTCGTTCTTGTTGAACCTAGATCTCGTTTATTCGTACTTTAATTATTATTTAGTTTATTAAGACCTTGTTTTATACCATGCTTTCATTGGAAACCATGGTGGTGATGATGAGTTCGAATATGAACTAATCTTTGTCATGAGATTCTAGCAGATTTACTTATGGATTTCAATAATTATTTTTTTTTGATATCTTGGTGTGTGGTGATTGATTGATATCCTAGTATTGGTTGTGCTTATTCGTCTTATGTGCGTAGCTAACATATAAGATAGTGTGTTAATCTCTTTTGAAGTGACAGTGAATATAGAGGTTTAGAACTTGCCATGCTAACATAGGTTCATGTATTGTATGCATGATTAGTGGGTAATTCTAACCATTTTACTTGCCCTATGTAATCAAGATAGATAATTGGTGCTTAAACCGTTATGTTGTCAAATTCTATATACATATAGGGTCTCAATATAATTGGTCTCTATTCAACTTCTATCTCTTTTGTGGATGCTTTGTAGTAGGGTATTCGTACAACGAAAGTTGGCGTTTACTAGTTTCGTGTTATCTGATTAGTGTCATCATCATCACATGCTAAGGTTAAGAATGAAAAGGCTATTGAATGAAGTAGTAATGAAATTAGAATTCCATGTTTGTCATATATATTAATTTAACTTCAATTCTCTTAGTTAATGTTATTTAGTATAATCTCTTAGTTTAATCAAAACCCAATTTGTTATTTGTCTTAGCATTGAGCGATAACCATACATTGTTGCATAGGTGCATAAATTGGACTTAACCTAAACCAGTCTCTGTGGGAACAAATCTGATTTATATCTTATACTACTTGCGAACGCGTATACTTGCGTGAATATTAGCGCGTGTTTTCGCCCTAACAATATCTGGACACAAACTATCAGAAGTTCTTATCAGGACTTATATCAGTAATTACTAAAGAGTGACATCATCAGTACTTATATCAGTACTTGATGATCAGCAAATGATGTCATCAAGATTTGTCACTTCAGTAGATATTCGAGAAGGAAAAGGAAAGCATAAATTTAAGGCAGTGAAGGACTTTATCTCAGAAGCAATCATACATGGATAAGTTTCCTTATTGTAATGTAATATGATTCCTTATTGATTGTGTAGATGTGCTCTATATGAAACACAGATTAGGTTCATGCTATAAGCATTGTGAACATTGTTATATAATTCGTATAACCTAGCAGCTCTCAAGGATATTTGTTCATCCTTTTGAGAGAGTATGTTTGTAAACAGTTTTTAGTTGTTAATATAAAAACTGTTGATTATGTTGAAGGTTTGTCGAATTGATTTCATAAACTATATTCACCCCTCCCCATACAGTTAATTACGGACCTAACAATTGGTATCAGGGCTTTTGTTTACATACAAACAGTTTAAGATCTGAAAATCAATCTGTAATAACAGACAAAGAAGCACCACAGAATCCACAACCACCACCCTAGCCACATCACAGATTAGTAGCAACATGATTAGGTATGAAGCCATCAAGGTGCCAATCCTGAAGTTACATGAATATCCAATCTGGAAAGTCAGGATGGCCATGTGCTTTGAAGCTACAGATCTTGAATATCTAAGCAAGATTTATGATGGTCCTCATAAACTAATGAAGGTAGCTGTTTCTGTTGCTGGAGAACCAGAAAAGATGGTTGACAAAAAAAGGATGGAATACACTCCTGAAGATCTTACATCTATTATGAAGGATGCAAAAGTCAGACACATCTTGCACATCAGTCTTGATAGTGTTATGTCCAATAGGGTTATTGGATATAAGACAACAAAAGAGATATGTGATGCTTTAGAAGTAGAGTGTCAAGGCACAACTGGTATCAAGAAGAACAGGAGGACAGTACTTACTCAATAATATGAGCACTTTGACTCAAGATATAATGAGCCCTTAACTGAGATCTATGATATATTTCAGAAGCTTCTGAATGACTTGTCTCTTGTCGACAAGGAGTATGATTTAGAGGACTCAAACTTGAAGTTCCTACTTGCTCTCCCTAAAAAGTGGGACTTTAAGGCCACATCAATAAGGGATAAATATCAACTTAATGACACACCTCTAGATGAGATCTATGGAATACTGAAAACTCATGAACTAGAGATGGAGAAAAGAGGCAAGAGGAAAGGATCCAAGTCTAGACCAGTAACACTCAAAGTTGAAGAGAAGCCAAGGAGAAAGCTAGGAGAAAAGGTTACTCCAAAGGAAAAGCTATGATTGCAAAGTCAGATGGTGAATCATTAAACTCTAATGATGACTCAAATACTGATAATGAATCAGATACTGATAATGATCATGACAACAATGAAGACATGGAACAAATGGTTGCTCTATTGGTAAAAGGCTTCAAGAAGATGGTCTACAAAAACTTCAAGAAAGGAAGAAGATTTTCCAGAAAAGGTTCCAGTTCCTCAAACTTTGATAAGAGGAATAAAAAAAGAAGTACTGATTTGAAGGAATCAAAATCTGGAAAACTTGACAAGTCAAAGGAAAGATGCTACAACTATGATGGAATTTGACACTTTACAGCTGAATGCAGAAAACCCAAAACTGAGAAGAAACAAGCCTTGATCTCAAAGAAGAAAAAATGGGATGATTCATCATATTCAGATGATGGGATCAATTATGCTCTCATGGAAAATACTGATACTGAGGCTGGCAATACTGAATTAAAGGTACCTCAGAGTACTCTTGCTTTTGATACTGATGATATCTGTGAATTAAGATTATTTCTTAAATCTCTGCATGTTAGTTATAGGAATCAAACTTTAGAGAATAATAAAATCAAGAGTGAAAACTCTGAGTTAAAGAAAAGGAATGATCACCTAGAAATTAAGTTGTTTTCCATGCTAGAAATTCAAAAAGAAAGAGATAATGCTGTTTATGTTAGAGAAAAATTGTTAGAAGAGCATGCTTATCTAGAAAAGGAGTTGGATAAAGAATGAGAAGTTATTAAACTTTGGACTAACTCAAGAAAAATAACTCAGGAATTTTAGAGAATGGCTATTGGGGATCACGATAAGGATATGCTAATAGATCTAATTCTGATAAGAAAATTGAAAAAGAAACTGAGAAAAATAAACCAGTACATACTGATACCAAGGTCAAACTGAAAAAGGTTCAGTTGAAGACCATTAAGTTTAACCCCAAGTGTTGATGCTGTTAAATCAGTTAATGAGGTAGGTTCAACCTCAACACCTCTTTCAAACTTAATTATTGATAAGAGTGAACAAGTTCACACAAAATCAGTAAATTTTGGTTTAATGACTCAGAAACAGCTTAAGAAAAAGTCGAAGGATTTACAAGGAGAAAAGGCCTAGGAAAAATAGAAATGGCAAGGAGGTGTTAATAAGAATGGAAATTATGTAACTCCCCCCAATGCACCCAGAAAGGCATATTTGAACTGTGGTAGTACTAATAATCTTGCTAATTTTTGCAGGAAGAATGAAGAGAAAAATATTGTTCCTCCTAAATCAGAGTTTAGGAATAAAACAATTAGATATAAACCATAAAATCCTTGTTTTCATTGTGGTAGTGTTTGGCACTCTATTTATACATGTAAAGAGTAACATAATTTGTATTATGATTAATATTAAATGAAACCCTCTTTAAATAAAGAAAAATCTGTTTCTGCATGTGTAAATACTGATAGTAAGGATGTTAACATAAACTCTGTTAAAAAGTCTTTTGCTGCATATGTTAACAAAATTAAAAAGGCGAAAGGATTCAAGCAAGTATGGGTCCTTAAAACTACTAACTGATTTCAAATACTGATTGCAGGGTAATAGGAGAAATACTCTAGTCTTGGACCGTGGATGCTCAGGACACATGACTGGTTATAAATCCCTACTATCAGAATTTAAAGAAAAAGTTGGCCCAAGTGTTTCTTATGGAGATGGAAACTTAGGAAAAATCTTGGGATATGGCAAAATAAAAATTGGAAATGTCATCATTGAGAATGTAGCTCTGGTTGCAGGACTCGAGCATAGTTTGATCAGTGTGAGTCAAATCTATGACTGAGGTTACCATGTAAAAGTCTATGAGGAGCATTGTGAAATTTTCAGTAAGATTGATGGCAAGATTGCAATGATTGGTGTAAGACATGGTAGTTTATATGAAGCCAGGGTCTCCACAATCACTGATGAACCAGAAGTTTGTCTACTTAGTAGAGCATATGTGGAAGACAGCTGGAACTGACATAAAAGACTTTATCACCTCAATTTCAATAATATCAATAAACTTGTGAGGAAAGATCTTGTAAGAGGATTTCCCAATACAGTGTTTACTCCTGATGGCTTATGTGACTCATGCCAGAAATCCAAGCAAATAAAAACATCTTTCAAGAGTAAAACTGAATCCTCCATTTTTGATCCATATCATATACTTCATGTTGATCTCTTTGGTCCAGTTAATTTGATGTCAATTGTTAAGAAAAGTTATGCACTCGTAATTGTTGATGATTATACGAGATACACATGGGTATATTTTCTGTGCACCAAGGATGAATCTCCATCCATTCTTCTTGATCATATAAGAGAGCTGGAAAAAGGATCAACATACCAAATGAAGATCATCAGAAGTGATAATGGGACTGAATTCAAGAATAGTTCTATGGAGGAGTTCTACAAAATCAAGGGGATAAAATAAGAGTTTTCGGCTCCTGGAACTCCACAACAAAATAGAGTTATTGAAAGAAAGAATATAACTCTCATAGAAGCTGCAAGAACCATGCTAGAGGAAGCAAGATTGCCTACCTACTTCTGGGCTGAGGTTGTGCAAACTGCTTGCTTTATACAAAATGCAACATTGATCAAGAGGCATGGAAAAATACCATTTGAGATGGTGAAGGGAAAGAAGCCAAATTTAAAGTACTTTCATATTTTTGGTTGTAAGTGTTTTATTCTCAAAACTTATCCGGAGCAGCTGACCAAATTAGAACTAAAAGTTGATGAAGGAATTTTTGTGGGATATCCATTGTTTACAAATAAGAGTCTACAACCTGAGAAAAATGACAGTCATCAAATCTATACATGTGTCTTTCTATGAAAAAAAGATTACAGGTCTAGAAGATGCAAATGACCATGATAAATTGAGATTTGAAAATGAAGTACTATATGTTGAACTGTTAAATCTTGATCATGATACAGTAAATCCTGATATTATTGAAAGCTCTGATAATCCACATGACAGTGGAAATACTTCTAGCACTGAAGTATATATTGAGGGGGAGAAACATGATATAAAGTCAGAGACTTCTGCAAGTGATTTAACTCGAGGAACATCAGTAGATAAGTCATCAGACTCTCATTCCTCAAATTATGATGAGTCAAATACTAATAACAATAGGAACACTGATTCAGAGGGAGCATCAGGACATGATAATGGTACTAATCAAAGAAATAACAGAGAGTTCATGGATCAATGGGAGGTTCTTCTTCAAGGAATCAACTTCCATCTACAAGAAAATGGTCTAAGTCATACACACCTGACTTAATCATTGAAAACACTGATAGTGGTATAAGAACCAGAAAAGCCACTCAAAATAAATATCTCTGCCATTCTTTTGTATCTCAAACTGAACCTAAGAAGGTGGAAGAAGCTCTTCAAGATGCTGACTGGGTTACAACAATGCAAAAAGATCTTAATGAATTCGAAAAGAACAAAGTCTGGACTCTTATACCAAGATCAAAGAACAGATAAGTTGTTAGTACAAAATGGGTGTTCAGAAACAAAACTGACAGTGATGGCATTGTTATAAGGAATAAAGAAAGACTGGTTACAAAGGGCTATTCACAACACGAAGGCATTGATTTTGATGAGACTTTTTCTCCAGTTGCAAGTCTTGAGGCAATAAGGATTTTTCTAGCCTATGTTGCTCACAAGAAGTTTAAAGTGTTCCAAATGGATGTAAAGAGTGCATTTCTAATTTTTGAATCTACTAATGATAAACTCTGTGAGGGATTTGCAAAATTAAGGCAATCAAGGTATCAAATGAGTATGATGGGAGAATTGAGTTATTTTATGGGGTTACAAGTAAAAGAAACTGATGAAGAAATCTTCATAAATCAATCCAAATACACCAGGAATTTGCTCAAAAGATTTGGAATGCAAGATTGCTTAACTACATCAACTCCCATGGCCACTACAACCAAGTTAGATTTAAATACCGGTTCTTTAGTAGATATAACTAACTACAGAGGTATGATTGGATCAATCCTATATTTAACTGCTAGTAGACCTGATATCATCATGTATGCTACCTGTCTCTGTGCAAGGTTCCAAGCTGATCCATGGGAACCTCATCTGTTAGCTGTGAAAAGAATTTTTAAATATCTCAAAGGCACCATGAATCAGGGATTATGATATCCTAGAGATTCAGACTTTAAGCTAACTGGATATTTAAATGCTGATTTTACAGAATGCAAAATAAACAGGAAAAGTACTTCAAGAAGCTGCCAAATTTCTGGGTGGCAGATTGGTTTTCTGGTATAGCAAGAAATAAAAGTCAATTTTCACATCAACTATATAAGCTGAATATATTACTGCAGGAAGCTGTTGTGATCAGATTCTATAGATGAAGAATCAGTTACTGGATTATGGGTTAGACTATTCTGCTATTCCTATATATTATGATAATCAAAGTGCTATTGCAATGACAGAAAATCTAGTGCAACATTCAATGACTAAACACATCAGCATCATGTACCATTTCATAAGGGAACATGTGGAAGAAGGTATAGTGGAATTGGTCTTTATTGTAACAGATCAACAATTAACAAATATATTCACCAAACCTCTCTCTGAAGCTACTTTCACAAGATTGGTGAATTAATTGGGAATGATATCAGGACATTTCTCAAACTTTGATAATTAAAAAATAACTACTGATAGTTGAAGCATGGTATCTTATTATGTGTCAATACTTGCTAGATACTGATTAATTATGTTAAATTTTGATGCCATGATAACATACAATTAACATCTATGAATCCTAGCTGATAGTTGCATGTTAAACTATTGATTATGCATATACGCTCTGATATTAGTTAAAATTACTTTGACTAATCAATCCTGATAGTATTTGTTAAAATTCTGATATTGGTCAAACAAGTGTTGACCGATAAATCCTGATAGTTGTGACTAAATACTGATAATGGTCAAAATTTGATTGACTATTATATTTGATTGATTATTTTGAATTTATTCAAAATAAATGGTTATTCAGTATTTTTAATTAAAAAGGAGTTAGTGGAAAATCTTTTAATTGCTTACTTGGGTTAACTATTGCCATAAGTATCCTTTTAACACTTGAGTACTTACATCGGGAATAGGAATTTTAAAAGGGAAATTACTTTTTATTTACCTAGATACGCGTAATAGTGTACGCATGCAGTGTTTAATTATTACATGGGTAATCAAGAGTCTTTTCAGTTTTTTATCTCATCTTCTATATAAATATATCCCCCACTTCCAAAATTTCTCACTTCCTTCTCATTCACAACTTCAATTATACTCAAGTTTCTTCATCTAACACTCTTAAAATTAAACTACCATCTATTCTCTTACCCATGGAGTCTATCGACCAATTGCAAATCCTGAATATGGAAGACTGTACTTTGATCCTTTTCGTCTTAGGGTAATTTTTAATGGCCAAGATTATCCTCCATCTGAACTCCCACAATCGATTTTTGATTGACTTGTCTGGGACGATACTCTTTCAATTTATTTTTTCGGAATGGACGTCGATTTTGAGGAGTTGAGAAGGGCTGAGGAGGCTGAGCAGCGTCGCCTAAAGGCAGAACAACATCACCTTGAATACTTGGCACTGCAAGAGAATATATTTCTCTTGCAAGTTCTATGTCTTGCATCTTCCATCGTAGGGCGATGAAAAAGCTAGATGATGAGAAGAAAAAGTCCGAGTAGTTTAGATTAAGTTAGGGTTTTATGTTTAAAATTCTAAAAATCTCGTACTCCTCTTCTTGATAATTAATGAAATATCTTTTGCTTTCTTTGATTCCTTGACTAAGTGAATGTTACTTGTCTTGTTTGTGTTTAACTTCGAATAACCGTTCATATTCTAATTGGTACTGAATGCTTAATTTCAGAAAATTTTTAATAATGCATGTGTTCAACTAATCCTTGTTTGAGTTGCATGTGTTTACTTCTGTACAAATTAAGCACATCATTACAGAAAGAAACTGATTTCATAAAAGAAATTAAGAAAAGGTTTAATTCTAAACTGAGAAGAATTATGATCTTTGCGTGTACTTATCAATCTAAAATGTCTATTCAGGATATACTTTTGAAACTTTCTTTTTCTCTCAAATAAAGTTGTCAACATTCAATCTCAAAATCACATATCTTATCTCTTAAATTTCTTCTTATAACTGAAACACTTGAATCCATTTCTCAAATGTTGCCAAAATCAAGTGGAATAGTTCTTGAAATTATGTTCACCACTCAGAAACAACATTTAGTTGGTAAGAGACTACATTATGAGGTAGATCTTTATGACACCAACAGAAACACAGGGTTTTCATCAGTTTTTATTGAAGACCATGTGAAAGCTTTCAATAACACATTCAAGTGTTAGTTCTTTGCAAGAAGAATAGGGTTTGATTTCATGGTACATGACAGTAACCTGATCAAATCCTCTCCAATTCAAATGGAAGTTACCATAATTGGTGAACAACAACTATCATAACTTAATTGTTAAATGTGAGTTCAATTGTGACTTTAGATTCGCAAGGTATAAATACTGTTTTTACTTTATCAGCATTTATTTTAAATACTGATTTGGTATTTTCAGCATTTATTTTTCATGTTATAAATCATGCTGATATGATGACTTCTAGACCATATTTAAGGACTACCTCTAGTTGTATGACCATAGATCACTTTTCTTTAGCCACCTCTTATTTCTGTAGAACAAATTATCCGAGCTTTTCTGTGAGTTGTGTGAAAAGATTTAGAGAAAAATAGAATTAAAGAGAGGCAGTATCCTTACTGGCAAAATGAGAGGTAGATGAGAGATAGGATTTAGTAATCCTTGTGAGGAAACTCTAACTATTAAAAGTCATGAGCTGTGTGGTGTGAGGAGTATTGAGACTACTTTAAAAGATTAGAGAGATTAAGTGTTACTTGTTATATTTTGCAGGTGCACAGAGTACACATGAAACAGCTGTTGAACAACAGTTTGTTAACACTTTGATAAACTCTGGTGTACCAAGTGAAACTAATCTCCCTGTAGGTCTAAGTACTGATACTTTCTTGCAGTCCATTCAATCTACTATTCCACCACATGTAGCAATCCATGTTTTTACTAAAAAATAGTCCATTCAATATACTATTCCACCACCTGAAGTAATCCTTTTTGTTGCTAAAGATGTAGTAACACAACAGTCCATTCATAAAGTTTTATCCATTACAAGGTCACCACAACACTCTACAAGAACTGAGGTTCTGGAAGTCAATGTAGAAGCTCCAATTCATTTATCTATAATTCTTGAAGATATGGAGATAAGTGCTGATAGTTTTGAAGCTTTTGAAGCTGCTAGATCACATACTACACCTATTTCTAATTATATCTTACATGCTAAAGCTGGTGTTGAAGTTCAGTAAATAGTGCAAAATCTGGTTATAAAAGGAGAATCTAATGATGGTGAAGAAGCTAATATTTCTAATGTTCTTATAGATTCCGAGGATGATCTTTTCTTCCCTGAAGATATGCCTAATCATTTAAGGGAACAGAAGCTGAAGGAGTTAGATAACAAGAAGAAGCAGGATTATTTTGATGACATCTGGAATGCTAAATGGAAAGATGATACATATCTTATTTCCAGAACAAATGTTGTTGAACATTTGGAAACAGCTGAACAAAGAATTCAAAATCCTGATATACTGACTCATCTCAAAGCATCTACTCTGGTTTTAAGATCCTTACATACAGCTCAAGAACCAACTACTTCTCAAATAAATCAGATCAAATAATCATTGATTGCTTCAAAGCTGACTACTCATTAGGAAATTTAGAAACAAATTGCACCAATTGTTGCTAGACAAACTATAATTGAAGCCAATCAAGCTAGATTGGAAGCTAAACAAGTTCAAATTTCTGATCAACTTACAGAGGTACAAAATTTAATGAAGCTGATTATTTCTCTACTGCTTGGTGATGATGCCAAAAAGGGGAAGAAAATTATTAAATCTAAATGCAAACAGCTGAAATTGACAAATACTGATGATGAAAATCCTGATGAAGGTAATAAGGGGTGACAAAAGGATAGTGAAAGGAGAAGAGGTGAAAAGCTAGTTGGAATTAGTGATTCATCAAAAGAAATCACTAGATCAAAATGTAGACAAGGTGGATAAAGAAGAGTTAGAGAATTGACTGTGACTACAACATCTCAACAAACTTTACAAGTCACAACTGTTGATGAAGACCAAGGTATTCTGGAGTTAGAAGCCGGTGTAGAAGCAAGTCAATATCTTCAAACTCTAAAAGTAAAAGGTAGAAAGACAACTCTATTCTACAAGGATCCAAAGATTCAAGCATTTGACTCTGAGGTGAGTAGAATAATCTTTGAAAAAGAAAATCATGGAGTTGATCTAGAACAGCTAAGGCTAATGGAAGAAGACTCCAAGCTATCCATGAAGACAGTAAATACTGATACTATTGTTATCTCTCAAGATCTTTATGAAGATGATCCTTCTAACAGACCAACCAAGGGTATAGTCATAGGGGAGGAAAGTCAGGCAGATGCTAAAAGATGTTTCAGATCTTAAGCTATCATAACTACTAACAGGAAGCATAAAGCGAAAGAAAAGATAGGAGATAAGTCAAAGCTTCCAAAGCCAAGAGTCAAAGCTGTTGAAAAGAAGAAAACGGTATCTAAAGCAACTAAATTAAAAATATTGATAGATCCAATCTATACAGTTGCTAAATCTTTTGATACTGATGAAATTACTGAAGAAGAAGAAATTAGCCAAACTCACTTAAGAAGGAAGATTCATGGAGCTGACTCGGCTGAAAAATTGAATCTAACCTCTGACATTGCTCAAGTTAATAAAGAATAAGTTGTTATTCAATCAATCACAACCTCTGATTCTACTCATGTTGTTAATTTCTCAAATCTAATTCAATCTAATTTATGAGATCCTGATTCTGAAGACATTGTCTCTGATAAGCCAGAACTTACTTTTGAAGAAAAGAAGAAGCTTTTATGGAAAAACAAAAAACCAGCACCTAGAAGAGATTCTTCTGAAATATTAAAGAAGATTTATAGTGGAAGTTCTCACTCTAGAAGACCTAGAATTACAAGTGGTCTTGGAAGATTAAATGTTGATCCATTTGTAGAATATGCTCTGATTTTAAGAAAGCATGCTAATTTGACAGAAATTGGAGACAATGTGATTCTTGAAGACTTACAGAAGATCATTTCTTGTTGAAGAGAAAATGATTTATTTTCTGGAGTTTGGGAGAAACTTAAGGTTGATAGAAGAACAGTTAAGAGATAAACCATGGTAGGAATTGGAACTTATTGTTATAATTCTCAAGGTAACTAATTTTGTAACTACCAGATGGTCTGCATTCATAAAGAACCTGATACAGTTAAAGAAGAGAGGAATGTCTTATAAATCAAACTATATTCTAAAGTACGTTGATCAAACTGAATATGATGTTGATATGCCTATCGGAGGAGTCAAGATAGAAATGAGTCTAGGGACTAAAGTTTTAACCTTTAATCCTGATGGAAAGAAAATTGGATTTCTGAAGCTGGATGATCTATCTCTTGGAAATTCAAAGTTACATAATCTCAGGGCTGCCATCTATCATAATGATGAATCAACAGATGAACTGAAAGAATATAAACAAAGGATGCAATAGTATTTGGATGTAATGGAAGAAAATCTGCTAAGGAAGTTTCTTAAAGATTTTCCAGACTGTGTTAGAGTTCAGAATGAAGAGTAAAGTATGACATTCACTGAATTAAGAAAGAATATGCTTACTTGATTTCTGCATTTAGATAGTTTTGACATCATTAATTGGAACTTGTACATATTTCCATAATGCACAAGTTGGGGGAGATTATTAGATATAATTGATGAAATCTGGACAGAAATTATCAGAAGTTCTTATCAGGGCTTATATCAGTATTTACTAAAGAGTGACGTCATCAAAACTTATATCAGTACTTGATGATCAGTAAATGATGTCATCATGATTTGTCACTTCAGTAGATATTTGAGAAGGAAAATGAAAGCATGAATTCCAGGCGGTGAAGGACTTCATCTCAGAAGCAATCATACATGGATATATTTCCTTATTATAATAGAATATGATTCCTTATTGATTTATGCTCTATATAAAGCACAAATTAGCTTCATGCTATAACCTAGCAGCTCTCAAGGATATTTGTTCATCCTTTTGAGAGAGTACATTTTTAATAAGTTTTTATCTGTTAATATAAAAACTGTTGATTCTGTTGAAGCTTTGTCGAATTGATTGCATAAACTGTATTCATCCCCCCTCTACAGTTAATTAGGGACCTAACAGAAATCAAAAAAGGGACTTGTATGTACTTTCTAACCTTGGTAGATGACCACACACGTTACACTTGGGTTTACCTATGGTCCAACAAGTCAGATTCTTTGAAGACATTGAAAGCCTTCCATAACCATGTCAAGAATCATTTCTCTGTGTCTATCAAAATTATACGATCTGATAATGGGCTGGAGTTTGTTAATGCTTTGTGTAAGCAATTTTGTGATGATAATGGAATTATCCATCAAACAAGTTATCCCTATAGACCATAAAAAAATGCGAGGGTTGAATGAAAGCATCTGTTTATTCTAGAAATAGCTCGTGCCTTAAGATTCCAAGTGAGACTACCACTGCATCCATGGGGTGATTGCGTTTTGACTGTTGTGCATCTGATAACAGGCTACCCACTTCATTGTTAAGCAAAAAATCCCCCAATGAGGCCCTATATGATGAAAATCCTGATTATGATCAACTTAGAATGTTCAGGTGTCTTGCTAGTGAAAGTAAACATAAGCATTATATACTATTTACCCCAAGATTGAGTTGGTTGCAATCCAACCAATTCTACTGATAAATTTGCATCCCGTGGTATTCCTTGTGTGTTCTTAGGATATCCTCCAACCAAGAAAGGCTATCGTCTTCTAAACTTAAGCACAATGGTTGAATTTGTCTCAATAGATGTCAAATTTCATGAAGACGTATTCCCCTTCTATCCACATAAAAGTTCACAATATATGAAGCCTCTTTCAATCGATATGCCAACATCTTCAAAATTTACACATGTTTGATGATGAATATGTTTCTGATGATTTTGTTTAAAATTCCATCTCCTGAAAGAAACCAATCATCATATATTGTTGATGACAAAAATGATATACAAACTTCACCAATAAATATTAATATACAAGATGATATTGTTGTTGTTTGAAGATCTACAAGATCTCATCGACCTCCATAATGGCAACACGATTATGTCATTAACGTCTGTGGTCAACCAGTGGCCAGTGTCACAAGTTTCTCAGTGAACCCTTTATTTATCTGCTTTTTTGCAACTGTAACTATAACAAAAGATCCTGTTTATTTCAAGGAAGCAGTTCAACAATCTCATTAGGTGTCTTCAATGAATGATGAATTAAAAGCTCTTGAACGCAATGAAACCACGTCTGTCACTGAGCTTCCACACGGTAAAATAGAAATCAGGTGCAAAAGGTTATTTAAAACTAAATATAACCCTGATGGAAGCATTGAGAGATATAAATCTCGTCTTGTGATCGTGGGATGTAGGCCAAAATATGGACAGGATTACAAAGAAACATTCTCACCTATTACAAAAATGACAACAGTGCAAACCATGTTGGCTACTTCAGTAATTAGAATTTGTTACACTTTGCAAATAGATGTTTCTAATGCCTTCATACATGGTGAGCTTCTTGAAGATGTATACATGAAAATACAACCGACTATGCTTATCTTGGGTGTAGAATCATACTGAATTCTGCAGATCAAGGCACTTAAAATCCAACCTAGTCTACAAGTTACTTAAAGCTTTATACAGCCTCAAGCAGGCCCCTCGTTTATGGTTCTCAAAACTGTCCTTAAACCTTCTGAGTCTTGACTTTAAACAATCTAAATATGGTTATAACCTCTTCTTAAAACAAACACCCACCTCAACTCTTGATGTCCTTGTCTACGTAGATGACCTTTTAATTTTTGGCTCCCAAATGACTGATATTACTAACCTCAAACAAATGCTCTCTGCCAAATTTCATATGAAAGACCTTGGGCCTATCATCTATTTTTTAGGTCTTGAGGTTGTTATATCATCCTCTAGCTTGCTCAATTGTAAAACTCTCTCTACTTATGAATTCTCACTTAAAACTTACACCAACTACTGGAGACCATCTTTCCAATCCTATAGCCTATTAGCACTTGCTTGGTCAGCTCATATATTTGACTATAACTCGTCTTGATATAGCCTTCACAATCCATATATAAAGTCAATATATGAATACCCCCATTAAATCTCACCTCCAAGCTGCTGAACGCCTGCTTTGTTATCTTGCTAGGTCACCTTCACAGGGCATTTTGCTAGCCTCCTCAAGTGCTACTCACCTGACTTCTTATTGTGACAGCAACTAGGCAAGCTGTATTGCATCCAGAACATCAACAACTTATTATTGCATATTTCTAGAACAATCACCCATATCATGTAAGTCAAAAAAATAGAGTGTCATGCTCGCTCCTAAACTGAGGAGGAATACCGTGCCTTAGCATTGACCACCTACGAAGTCACTTGGCTGTCAAATCTTCTCAAAGACTTGGGCTTCAAAAACCTGCAGCTTACGTGTGATAACAAAGTAGCCTTGGCCAAAGTAGTAAACCCAGTACAACACGAGCGTACCAAAAACTTGGAAATTGACTGCCACTTTGTGCATGATCAGATCAATGCTGGTGCCATTCAACCATTTCATGTTTCCTCATCTGATCAAGTAGCTTACATAATTACCAAGATTATACCCATTGAGAAAAATCGGTTTCTTCTTCACAAGCTTGGAGCTTCAGTTATTCCACCATATCCTTCTTGAGGGGGATTAATGAGGAACCACATGTTTTTTCCAGCATTTTTTTTGTTATTTTGTAGCTTGTTAGGTCGAGTAATATTGGGACTATTTTGTCTGGTAGTTAGTCTTGTGCTCTTGGTCCTTTATGAGGAAAACTTGGGTGATTATATGAGACAAATGCTTCAATGATAATAATATACTAAATGTAATAACCCCAAAATTTTTCAACTTTTTGTAACCCTTGTGAATAGTGTTTTAGCTGAATGAAGAAACTTTTCACGCCACACTATGTAGGGGTTCTGTTATGGATATTCTGGGATATTATTAGTACTCTATGTAGTATATAAGTGTATGTAAAGATCGTCAGAATCCAATTCCGAACACTTTGGTTTTTCCCGGAAATCCACAAGATACGGAGAGAATTGAGTATAAGGTAACAGGATAAAAAGGATTTAAATTAAAGGATTATAATAGAGGATCATAAAAAGGAATATAATGTATTGAGAAAGGTTAAGGGAACCTAAGTAATAAGATCCCGGGTATGATCCTTCAAACGATAAACGAGAACGAAAGTAAGCGAACCGTATAACAGATCAACGGTCATTAGGAAAACGATTAGGAAGTTAATCAAAGGGATTAGTGGGAATGATGTCATCCAACCAATAGAAAGAGGACAAGGAAGGGAGGATGACATCATGAGGATGACATAAGCATGACATGGGAAGGAAGGAAGTGTGGTGGCTTTGTAACCACACAAATTCAAGGGCAAAAAGGTAATTGACTAAATCAAATACAAAAACCAAGCAACCAAGCCAAGTAAATTCATTCTTCATCAAAAATCAAAAAGCAACCAAGGCTTTGTTCTTGAAGCTCTCGGCTTTTCACTATTCAAAAGGCAAGAAAAATTCAAAATCAAAGATCCAAGCTTCCTAAATTGGTAAGATAATTCCCTAATCATCTTCATGCTTAGTTAGGACTATATCATGAGTTTAAGCCATTAATTCCTTCTCAATCTTCTTCATTTAATCAAAGAAGAAGACAATGAATAGTGTTTTCAAGTTTTTAACTTGAACTTTTTCTTGTTTTTCTTGAAGATCCAAGCATTCTTAAGACTTCTCAAAGCTTCTTAAGGCTTCCTAGCTCCTCCCACCACTTCAAGGAAGGTATACCATCTCCAAACCCTAGATTCCTATATATTATAAGATGATTTTGATTAGTAGGATGATATTGTAGCTTGTTGTTGTGATTAGAGTTTGGGATTTGAAATGGTAGTGAAATGGAATGGTAAATGTTGAGGTTTTGATGAAAAGAACTTAAGTATGGTTAAATTAAGCTTAGGCATAAGTATAAATGATTAAATTGAATTAGTTGGGGTTGTTATGATGTGATAAGGATGGATGTTGGTTGTATGTTGGATTTGAGGTTGAATTGGGAGGGTTTTGAATGATTTAAAATATTGGAAATCGCGTAAACATAGCCGTCGTAACGTCCGATTTTCTTTGGACTGTTTTTGTGCATAGCATTAGGACCCGAGAACCCCCTGCTAGAATATGACCACTGCCATGTTTAGATAGCTCATGTTACGAGCTTCGTTTTGATATGTAGTTCGTTCGATTCCGATGCACGGTTTAGGAGAAACGACCGTTTCAAGTAACGGCGTTTCGCGAACGAAACTTTTTCCCTCGCCTTACTTTGAAACATAGGTTAAAGACCAAAAAGGGTTAATTAATGTATGAAACATTTATGGTAAGTGTGTTAGGCAGTTGGTAAGACACTCGCGAAGGAATCGCTTTAAAACTCGTAAAGGTTAAATTATTAAAAATGGTGGAGCCGAGGGTACCCGAGTGACTTAAGCAAATCAGTGAGCGCAAAACAAGCGTTAGAGTCTAAGTTAGTTAAAGTAAAGATTTACAAGTGATTTTGGTTTAATTCCAACTTACTTGTTGTTTATAGGTTACCAGACTCGTCCCGAGCCTTTTATCACCCCAAGTCGCTCAGGCAAGTATTCTATCCGTTATACTGTTGTTGTGATGTATACATTTGTATATGCATGATCTTGCGATAAATGCATATTGGTTATTTAGCAAATTCTTATGATATATTGTAGCATGTGATATGGTATATATGCATGCCTGTTTCATATTCTTGAAATATATATCTGTTGGTTCAGTTGATAATACCTATGCTAGAGAATAGCGGTAACTTGCATATACCCTTAGTATAGGGACCCAAAGGTGAAAATATTTTCTAAAACCGGGAGTCGAGGATCCCGAGTAGATTTTGTATATATGGATATGGATATATATATATATATATATATATTTATATATATATGGTCATAGTTTTCCAAACTATTAATCGAATAAGGTTTATTCGATAACTTTAACTTTATTTTATTATTGAATATTATTTCGAATATTATTCGAAGGCTTATGACTCAGTTTATATTATTTATTGAATATTATTTGAATATTCATTTGAGGATCTATGACTCCGATTATTTGCTGAGGTATATTCTTTATTTTATTAAAGAATAAGATGTCAATAATCAAACTTATTTTCGATTATTCAAATAAAGATAATACTTTCATATAAGTATATCTTTGGTTATTTAATACTCGTTTCAAGTATAAGTTTTAATACTTCTACTTCAATTATTTTTATAAAGATTATTCTTTATGGGAATATTATTTAAATAATAATATTCAGTCATTTTCTAAATATTCTGGGGACTGATTTACTTCATTAAATCAGCTTTACTCCAAACACTCTATAAAGTGTTTTCGAGTCTTCAAAATGATTTTTAAAGTTAGAGCGGATCCCAAAACTCATTTTTATATTTAAGATCTTCTTTTTTTTAAGGGGATTTAAATACTCACTCAAAACTTGGGGAATCCGGCTCTGTGGTGTATTTTATATTCGCAACGAGGTTGCAGTTTTGGTAAATGAATTGATTACTTGCCCAATGTTCGGGAAGTAAGCCCATCTAATTGAGTCGGCATAAGCGACATGCCGGGGTACGGTCTATTATTGTGTAAGTGGCTGGGTGGCAGTCCATCAACGCGTAAGAGGCCGAGTGGCGGTCCAGCACAAGGTCCTTATGAGGCCAGGGTGATGACCGGTGGGGGATTCATCCATCTACTAGTAGAAAAGGTTACTTATTGGTATCTTTGCCTGATCAGCAAGATATCTGGTTTATGCCAAAATTCTTTTCCTTTCCAAAATTTATTGGATGTTTCAAACTCTGTTCATACTTTACATAACAGAGGTTCCAGGAAATGTTTAAGAGATATATATGTGGATATATATATATCGGGACTAAATAAAGTATCTCGTAATTTTTTTTTCATTCAATAATATTTCAAAGATTGAATCTATTCAAGTCTTAACTTGTGGTCTCATCTATGGGATGTTTTTCTTAAAACTTATAATACTTTGAACGGTGGTAGTTCAAGTAGCTTTATAAATGATATAAGTGTGGTGAAGTATTGGTAACTTCATTCCTTGTTTTTACTTATATCTAGTAAGTAATTATCTTACACATGATAGAGATTTTAGTAAGTATCCATTTAGATACTTATATTATTGTTATCACTATGTATTATCTTGCGAGCTGTAAGGCTCACTCTTGCTTTATTTCTTCATCACACAACAACAGTTAGGAAAGATGGCCAGACTCCAGCAGACCCAGCGCAAGCGCGTGGGAAGCGTCCCGCGTCTTCCCGATGATGTTATGGCTGCTATAGCTGTAGAGGTAGATCCATTGGTAGATCAGGCATTCTACTTTTGAGAATCAATTATGTATAATTATAACTTGTGGCAGATAATGGCAATTAACTGTAAATTTATCAAGTAATCGTTTTGGGTTGTAATAACTTTTAAATTATGGATTCAAAGACTTATACTTATTTCAATTTCATCTCTGAGACTATAACGGGTTGTGGTGTGTGTTAGTGTGGGGTCACAGCATAAGGTTATTTTAATTAATTAAGTGAAGTGATATTGTGGAAAGAAAGACCGTGACGACCCGGATCCCCGACCCCGGATCTGGGGGTGTTACAGAAATGGTATCAGAGCTAAGCGTTATAAACCTCAGAGATGATGCGTCGATATAATAACAAACTCACAAAGATAATAAGAACTCTTGCCAAGTTCATGGTCGGACTACTTAAAGTAGTGCTGACAGTTAAAACCCTTACGGGAACCCTTATAAGTATCATGATAGTAACTTAGCTCGTTTAATGTGTAGGCGCCTGAGATAGAGGACCCTGAGATGTTCGAGCGTGAGCATGATGAGGCATTGCTAGATGTTGAGGATCATGAGGAGCCTGAGATGGAGGAGGATGAGGAGAACCCCTCAGAGGAGCCTGAGACGGAGGTCATTGCTATTTCAGATGAGGAGGACCCCTCAGAGGAGTCAGAGACAGAGGTTATTGCTATTCCAGATGAGGAGGACCCGGATGAGGTCCCAGTAGCTGAGGAGCGTGTTGGACCTATGGTAGTGTATGCTGGTATCCCATTACCCACACTTCCGGTGGTTAGAGCCCCTACCCCTCCACCACTATCTTGGATTCCTGATGATGACAGCTCAGAGACCCATACTTCCGAGCCTAGGCAGACCGAGGAGGCACCCTCAGCGGCTCCGGATTCACCACCTCTTGACCCTGCCCACAGGCAGTCTTCGTTAGCTCATGGATATGTTCAGGATGTATTGAGGACCCGAGTGGCTGTTGCCGATGGCCGACTAGATGAGGCCAGGAGGGAGTTGGATGCAGAGAGGGCGGGTAGGCGTACCCGAGCTTATGAGACTAGGGCTTCTATACCCCGATCCTTGAGGAGGGAGCTTACGGGGATAGAGCTCACATCCCGAGCGAGGCTCAGATCGCTCCAGGGGGACAGGCATGGTAGGATCTCCAGGCGGCAGGCCGACTATATCTTCCGTCGTGCGATGGAAAGGGTTTGGGAGCTGACCCGCTCCGGTGTGTGATTCAGGATTGATGATGGAATAGTCTAGTTGTCTAGTTAGCCGAGGCCTTAGTAAGAGCCAATTTTCCGGGATAGTTGACTTGTATATAGCATCCCTTTTTCTGACTAGACAGATAGACTCTTGTGTATCACTTTTGGGACAGATGACTGTAGCACTGTTGTACTTTTGACCAGATCAAACTATGTATTTCTCGCATTATGTATATATTTGTTTCCTTTCGGTTCAGTTCCATAGTGACGGGATCACTGTTTTTATCATTATTATTACTGTACTTCGTATTAGAACTTTCTTAAAATAATAGAATTGCAATATACGTTCTCCCCATTATAAGAGCTGTGCAAGGCACAATGTTGTATATGATTGTGACCTAACGTTGAATTTTCCCAATAATTTTTTTTATTATTATCAGAATCATGCCGCCAAGAAAGATTGGAACTAGGGCGAACCCTGGATCTGAAGACCAGGGAAGCCATAACCAGGATGATAGGAACCAGGAGCACAGTGAAGAGGAAGATGAGGATTATGTGGAACAGGATGACTCCCTGTATGAAGAGGAAGAGGAAACATATGATGTTGAGGGATTTGAGATAGAGGCTGAAGAAGGAGAAACCGAGGTGGAGCAACCAGTACCAAACCCAGGCATGGATCCCATGGGCCAGTTCATGCAACTCCTAAGGCAGAATTTGGAACGTCAACCCAACCCACCCCCTCAAGGAAGTAACAATGCTGTGGCAAACTCTTTCAGGGCTTTTAAGTCCCTTAAGCCCCCTGAGTTCCACGGATCAGCCGACCCAGTTGAGGCAAGGGCATGGTTAAAGGAAATGGAGAAATCTTTTGAGATTTTGAGTACCGATGAGGCACAGAAGACTGTATTTGCTACCTACCTTCTGAAAGGAGAAGCTAACTACTGGTGGGAGGCCAAGAAAAACATGGAGACAGATGCTATTATAACCTGGGAGAGATTTAGTCAGTTGTTTCTAGGAAAGTATTTCCCGAGGTTTATGGAAAACCAGATGGAGCTCAAGTTCTTGGAGCTAAAGCAGAATAACTTGTCTGTAGCAGAGTACGAGGCGAAATTTACTGAGTTATCAAGGTTTGTGCTGGAGTTTGTGAGCACCGAGGAAAAGAAAGCTAGGAGGTTTCAGCAGGGACTGAAACCGTGGATTCAGAATAGGGTGGCAATCCTTGAGCTTACGGACTATGCCACTCTGGTGCAAAAGGCAACGATTGTAGAAGTTGGAAGTGAACATATGCAGAAGGAAAGAGAGAAGAAAGGAATAAAGAGGAAAAGTATGAGCATGGGTGGAGGTTCCGCAGGAAGGAGCTTCCCAACTAGATTTAATCGAGGAGCAGTGTCCCTACCAGGAAGGAACACTGGGTTTAAGCGGCCAATGAGTGTGAGTGTGAGCCAGGGCGGCCAGAAGTCAAGAATGTCCTATTCCAACCAGTCTCGACCCCCATTGCCAGCCTGTAACATATGTGGAAGGAATCACACTGGGGAGTGTAAAGGAAAGCCAGTAACCTGTTTTAAGTGCGGTCGGGAAGGCCACTACTCAAATAAGTGCCCATCATCAACCCCTGCCATCATTCCAACCGCCACTTGTCATCAGTGCGGACGCCCAGGTCATTGGAAGAGGGAATGCCCAATGAACAAACCAGCAGCTTCGGGAGCAAGCAGGGCTGCTTCTAATAAGCCACCTACTGCGAGGACTTTCAACATGACAGTCCAGGATGCTATGAAAGATTCAGATGTGATAGCAGGTACCCTTTCTCTAAATTCAGTCAGTGCAAATGTTTTATTTGATTCTGGAGCAACTAAATCTTTTATATCAAAGGACCTTGCGCGTAAGTTAAGACTTAAGGCTGAACCCTTGATAGAACCCTTACAAGTAGAAATAGCCAATCATGAAATTATTCCTGTTAACCAGATTCACCCCGCCTGTGAGATAGGCATAGGGGAGCAATCTTTCAGTGTTGATCTGATTCCTTTTAAATTAGGGGAGTTTGATGTGATTTTGGGAATGGACTGGCTATCTAGCAACGATGCTCGGATAGACTGTAAAGGGAAGAAAGTTAAGTTAAATATCCCCGGGAAGAAAGAAGTTATATTTAGAGGAAAGAGGCAGACGCAGAAATTTTTGACTATGGCCCAGGCCAAAAGGATGCTACGAAAAGGAAGTGAGGCTTACCTAGCCTATGTGGTGGACACGCAGAAGGAGGTGCCCAACTTACAAGATATTCCAGTAGTCAACGAATTTGAAGATGTATTCCCACAAGACCTTCCGGGATTACCACCCGATAGAGTGATTGAATTTGCTATTGAGTTGGCCCCAGGGACGGCGCCAGTTTCAAAAGCACCTTACCGGTTAGCCCCATTAGAAATGAAGGAATTAGCTATCCAATTGCAGGAACTCTTGGATAAGGGTATGATAAGACCCAGTGTGTCTCCGTGGGGAGCACCAGTTTTATTTGTTAAGAAGAAAGATGGGAGCATGAGGTTGTGCATAGACTATCGAGAGTTGAACAAGCTAACCATAAAGAACAGGTACCCATTACCTAGAATAGACGATCTGTTCGACCAGCTAAAGGATGCTGTTTATTTTTCCAAGATCGACCTGAGAACTGGATATCACCAACTAAAGATTAAACCCGAAGATATTTCCAAGACAGCGTTCCGTACCAGGTATGGGCATTATGAGTTCTTGGTAATGTCCTTTGAATTAACCAACGCCCCAGCGGCTTTCATGGATTTAATGAATAGAGTATTTAAGAAGTACTTAGACAAGTGTGTGATAGTTTTTATCGATGATATTTTGATCTACTCAAGGACTGAGGCAGAACATGCAGAGCATTTGAGGATAGCTTTAGGAATACTCATAGAGGAACAGTTATATGCCAAATTCTCGAAGTGTGAATTCTGGCAGAATGAAGTACAGTTTTTAGGACATGTGATCAATAAAGAAGGAGTATTGGTCGACCCCTCCAAGATAGAGGCGGTCTCAAATTGGGAAAGGCCAACCACACCCACCGAGGTAAGGAGTTTCATAGGATTGGCCGGCTACTATCGTAGATTTGTTCAGGACTTTGCGAAGATCGCAGCCCCTTTGACACGACTTACTCGTAAGACAGAGAAGTTTGAATGGACGGAGAAATGCGAGAACAGTTTTCAGGAATTAAAGAAAAGGTTGATAACGGCTCCGGTATTGGCATTACCGGACGGAAAAGGAGATTTTGTGATATATAGTGACGCGTCGCACAAAGGATTAGGATGTGTGCTTATGCAGCACGGTAAAGTTATCGCGTATGCATCGAGACAACTGAAGGAATACGAGGTTAGATATCCTACTCATGACCTTGAGCTCGCGGCAATAGTATTTGCTTTAAAAATTTGGAGGCACTACTTATATGGAGAGAAGTACGAGATTTTCACAGACCATAAGAGCCTCAAGTACATATTTACGCAGAAAGAGCTCAACATGCGCCAGAGGAGATGGTTAGAACTAATCAAGGACTATGATTGTGAGATTCTCTATCATCCAGGGAAAGCCAATGTGGTGGCTGATGCCCTTAGTAGAAAGGAAAGACTCAGAATGATAACGACTTCAGAAGAGTTGATAAGGGATTTTGAGAGAATGGAAATAGAAGTAAAGGTAACCGGAACCGGAACTGAAAAGCTTTTTGAGATCTCAATGCAGCCAGAGTTATTGGAAAAGATCAGATTATGCCAGGAGAAAATAATGAATGAAGGCAGAGAGTCAATGACTGGAGAGGAGATCCATACTGAGAAAGATGATAAAGGGATAATGAGGTACTCCTACCGAATTTGGGTTCCGAATGTTCAAGAACTTAAAGATGAGATTTTGGATGAAAGCCATAGTTCAAGGTATTCCATTCACCCGGGAAGTACCAAGATGTATAGGGATTTGAAGGAATATTACTGGTGGCCCAACGTGAAGAGGGACGTAGCAGAATGGGTAAACAAGTGTTTGACTTGCCAAAGAGTAAAGGCAGAGCACCAGAGACCCAGTGGACTTTTGCGACCCCTGGAGATTCCCGAATGGAAATGGGAACAGATAGCGATGGATTTTGTTGTAGGCTTGCCAAGGACAAAAGCCAATCACGACGCCATTTGGGTAATTATAGACCGACTGACAAAGTCAGCTCATTTCATTCCTATCAATGAGAGATACACAGTCGATAGACTGGTGGACATTTACCTTAAGGAAATAGTGACGCGACATGGAGTCCCAGCGTCCATTGTCTCAGACCGAGACCCCAGGTTCAACTCCAGATTTTGGAGGAGCTTTCAGGAGTGTGCGGGGACCAAGTTAAATATGAGTACCGCGTACCATCCCCAGACGGATGGACAGAGTGAAAGGACCATCCAGACACTAGAAGATATGTTGAGAGTCTGTGCAATAGACCTTAAAGGAAGTTGGGATGATCACTTGCCGTTGATCGAGTTTTCTTATAACAATAGCTTTCATGCTAGCATCGGAATGCCGCCTTATGAGGCCCTGTACGGAAGAAGGTGTCGATCTCCCTTATACTGGGATGAAGTAGGAGAGCGGAAGATGCTCGGACCCGAAGTGGTCCAAAGGACCAAAGATATAGTGGATCTTATCAGAGGGCGACTTATAGCAGCCCAAGATAGACAGAAGAAATATGCAGACCTAGCCCGAAAGGACAAGGAATATGAAGTAGGGGACTTAGTACTGTTGAAAGTATCCCCTTGGAAGGGATTAATGAGGTTCGGAAAGAAAGGAAAACTAAGCCCAAGATACATTGGACCTTTTGAGATATTAAGACGGATTGGAAAGTTAGCTTACGAGCTAGCCCTACCCCCTAATTTGCAACAAGTTCATAATGTGTTCCATGTGTCAATGCTAAGCAGGTATCATCGGGATGCCAGGCACATAGTGGAGTACGAGCAGGTGGATATGCAGCCAGATCTAACTTACGTGGAGAAGCCAGTAAGGATTATGGATAAGAAAGAGCAGGTGCTTCGGAACAAAGTGATCAAGCTAGTCAGAGTACTATGGCAGAATCATAATGTGGAAGAATCAACTTGGGAACTAGAGAGCACAATGCTAGAAAAGTACCCCCATTTGTTTTCTGTTTGATTCCGGGACGGAATCCTTTTAAGGAGGGGAGACTGTAATAACCCCAAAATTTTTCAACTTTTTGTAACCCTTGTGAATAGTGTTTTAGCTGAATGAAGAAACTTTTCACGCCACACTATGTAGGGGTTCTGTTATGGATATTCTGGGATATTATTAGTACTCTATGTAGTATATAAGTGTATGTAAAGATCGTCAGAATCCAATTCCGAACACTTTGGTTTTTCCCGGAAATCCACAAGATACGGAGAGAATTGAGTATAAGGTAACAGGATAAAAAGGATTTAAATTAAAGGATTATAATAGAGGATCATAAAAAGGAATATAATGTATTGAGAAAGGTTAAGGGAACCTAAGTAATAAGATCCCGGGTATGATCCTTCAAACGATAAACGAGAACGAAAGTAAGCGAACCGTATAACAGATCAGCGGTCATTAGGCAAACGATTAGGAAGTTAATCAAAGGGATTAGTGGGAATGATGTCATCCAACCAATAGAAAGAGGACAAGGAAGGGAGGATGACATCATGAGGATGACATAAGCATGACATGGGAAGGAAGGAAGTGTGGTGGCTTTGTAACCACACAAATTCAAGGGCAAAAAGGTAATTGACTAAATCAAATACAAAAACCAAGCAACCAAGCCAAGTAAATTCATTCTTCATCAAAAATCAAAAAGCAACCAAGGCTTTGTTCTTGAAGCTCTCGGCTTTTCACTATTCAAAAGGCAAGAAAAATTCAAAATCAAAGATCCAAGCTTCCTAAATTGGTAAGATAATTCCCTAATCATCTTCATGCTTAGTTAGGACTATATCATGAGTTTAAGCCATTAATTCCTTCTCAATCTTCTTCATTTAATCAAAGAAGAAGACAATGAATAGTGTTTTCAAGTTTTTAACTTGAACTTTTTCTTGTTTTTCTTGAAGATCCAAGCATTGTTAAGACTTCTCAAAGCTTCTTAAGGCTTCCTAGCTCCTCCCACCACTTCAAGGAAGGTATACCATCTCCAAACCCTAGATTCCTATATATTATAAGATGATTTTGATTAGTAGGATGATATTGTAGCTTGTTGTTGTGATTAGAGTTTGGGATTTGAAATGGTAGTGAAATGGAATGGTAAATGTTGAGGTTTTGATGAAAAGAACTTAAGTATGGTTAAATTAAGCTTAGGCATAAGTATAAATGATTAAATTGAATTAGTTGGGGTTGTTATGATGTGATAAGGATGGATGTTGGTTGTATGTTGGATTTGAGGTTGAATTGGGAGGGTTTTGAATGATTTAAAATATTGGAAATCGCGTAAACATAGCCGTCGTAACGTCCGATTTTCTTTGGACTGTTTTTGTGCATAGCATTAGGACCCGAGAACCCCCTGCTAGAATATGACCGCTGCCATTTTTAGATAGCTCATGTTACGAGCTTCGTTTTGATATGTAGTTCGTTCGATTCCGATGCACGGTTTAGGAGAAACGACCGTTTCAAGTAACGGCGTTTCGCGAACGAAACTTTTTCCCTCGCCTTACTTTGAAACATAGGTTAAAGACCAAAAAGGGTTAATTAATGTATGAAACATTTATGGTAAGTGTGTTAGGCAGTTGGTAAGACACTCGCGAAGGAATCGCTTTAAAACTCGTAAAGGTTAAATTATTAAAAATGGTGGAGCCGAGGGTACCCGAGTGACTTAAGCAAATCAGTGAGCGCAAAACAAGCGTTAGAGTCTAAGTTAGTTAAAGTAAAGATTTACAAGTGATTTTGGTTTAATTCCAACTTACTTGTTGTTTATAGGTTAC
Organism: Apium graveolens; assembly: GCF_009905375.1. Taxonomy (NCBI): domain Eukaryota; kingdom Viridiplantae; phylum Streptophyta; class Magnoliopsida; order Apiales; family Apiaceae; genus Apium; species Apium graveolens. The sequence continues at coordinate 93,813,531 of NC_133648.1, forward strand.
CAGACTCGTCCCGAGCCTTTTATCACCCCAAGTCGCTCAGGCAAGTATTCTATCCGTTATACTGTTGTTGTGATGTATACATTTGTATATGCATGATCTTGCGATAAATGCATATTGGTTATTTAGCAAATTCTTGCGATATATTGTAGCATGTGATATGGTATATATGCATGCCTGTTTCATATTCTTGAAATATATATCTGTTGGTTCAGTTGATAATACCTATGCTAGAGAATAGCGGTAACTTGCATATACCCTTAGTATAGGGACCCAAAGGTGAAAATATTTTCTAAAACCGGGAGTCGAGGATCCCGAGTAGATTTTGTATATATGGATATGGATATATATATATATATATATTTATATATATATATGGTTATAGTTTTCCAAACTATTAATCGAATAAGGTTTATTCGATAACTTTAACTTTATTTTATTATTGAATATTATTTCGAATATTATTCGAAGGCTTATGACTCAGTTTATATTATTTATTGAATATTATTTGAATATTCATTTGAGGATCTATGACTCCGATTATTTGCTGAGGTATATTCTTTATTTTATTAAAGAATAAGATGTCAATAATCAAACTTATTTTCGATTATTCAAATAAAGATAATACTTTTATATAAGTATATCTTTGGTTATTTAATACTCGTTTCAAGTATAAGTTTTAATACTTCTACTTCAATTATTTTTATAAAGATTATTCTTTATGGGAATATTATTTAAATAATAATATTCAGTCATTTTCTAAATATTCTGGGGACTGATTTACTTCATTAAATCAGCTTTACTCCAAACACTCTATAAAGTATTTTCGAGTCTTCAAAATGATTTTTAAAGTTAGAGCGGATCCCAAAACTCATTTTTATATTTAAGATCTTCTTTTTTTTAAGGGGATTTAAATACTCACTCAAAACCTGGGGAATCCGGCTCTGTGGTGTATTTTATATTCGCAACGAGGTTGCAGTTTTGGTAAATGAATTGATTACTTGCCCAATGTTCGGGAAGTAAGCCCATCTAATTGAGTCGGCATAAGCGACAGGCCGGGGTACAGTCTATTATTGTGTAAGTGGCTGGGTGGCAGTCCATCAACGCGTAAGAGGCCGGGTGGCGGTCCAGCACAAGGTCCTTATGAGGCCAGGGTGATGACCGGTGGGGGATTCATCCATCTACTAGTAGAAAAGGTTACTTATTGGTATCTTTGCCTGATCAGCAAGATATCTGGTTTATGCCAAAATTCTTTTCCTTTCCAAAATTTATTGGATGTTTCAAACTCTGTTCATACTTTACATAACAGAGGTTCCAGGAAATGTTTAAGAGATATATATGTGGATATATATATATCGGGACTAAATAAAGTATCTCGTAATTTTTTTTTCATTCAATAATATTTCAAAGATTGAATCTATTCAAGTCTTAACTTGTGGTCTCATCTATGGGATGTTTTTCTTAAAACTTATAATACTTTGAACGGTGGTAGTTCAAGTAGCTTTATAAATGATATAAGTGTGGTGAAGTATTGGTAACTTCATTCCTTGTTTTTACTTATATCTAGTAAGTAATTATCTTACACATGATAGAGATTTTAGTAAGTATCCATTTAGATACTTATATTATTGTTATCACTATGTATTATCTTGCGAGCTGTAAGGCTCACTCTTGCTTTATTTCTTCATCACACAACAACAGTTAGGAAAGATGGCCAGACTCCAGCAGACCCAGCGCAAGCACGTGGGAAGCGTCCCGCGTCTTCCCGATGATGTTATGGCTGCTATAGCTGCAGAGGTAGATCCATTGGTAGATCAGGCATTCTACTTTTGAGAATCAATTATGTATAATTATAACTTATGGCAGATAATGGCAATTAACTGTAAATTTATCAAGTAATCGTTTTGGGTTGTAATAACTTTTAAATTGTGGATTCAAAGACTTGTACTTATTTCAATTTCATCTCTGAGACTATAACGGGTTGTGGTGTGTGTTAGTGTGGGGTCACAGCATAAGGTTATTTTTATTAATTAAGTGAAGTGATATTGTGGAAAGAAAGACCGTGACGACCCGGATCCCCGACCCCGGATCTGGGGGTGTTACACTAAACCTTTCTTCTATATATTTTTCTCTCTTGGGTTGTAATGTATATATTTAATAATCTTGTTTCAATCATCATTTTTCCAATTATTAACTGAATTTAGTGAGCAACCCTGTGTTTTTTTCAATTTTCAGAAAATGTTTTATTATAATTTGATAATATATTATACATTATGGCTATTGTATAGCTTTATTCATAAAAAACTTAAATTTAATATGACAAAAAGTTCATCTAATCTCTGGTGTTTTAAGTGTGAATGAGTCTGAGTTGAGAGACTTTAAATTGGTAAATGTGGGTACAGTGGACTTTTGAAATATTGTGTTACAAAATAAAAAAAAAAGTAAGTTTGATTGTCTTTTTAGTCCAAATTTGAACATTATTGACTGACTAGCAAGTTTGGACTTGCTCTTCTTATGTATATATGCATATATTAGTGTCATATGTTTAAAGTATAGATCAGATTCCAGGTTTTTAGAAAGTTACTTCTTGTATTGCTTAATAAATGGAATTTATAGGAAAAATGAAGAAAAAGGTTACTAAATTGATGAACCGGGTCAATTCTATGTATATGGAGACTAATTGTGATAGTTTTTTGGAGGTGTATGTATATATTGAAAAATCATTCAGCAAATATGAAATAAAAGGTTTTAAAATTTCATTCATGTTTATATGAACAGTTCTTTATCTTTAAAGTTATCTATTTGATTATAGTTATTATTCATGTCAATTTCAGTGTTGGGTTTGAAAATTTCTATGCAAATGGAAATTTAGAAGACTATAAAAGGATTACAGAAGTTGAAAAAGATTTGTAACAAAATTATATCTATAGCTTATTAGACCCGTCCGGTATATAACTGTGAGGAATATGTTGTAGGCCTGATGATAACTTACCAAAACACTCTAAGTAGATAAGTAAAAATTTTTTGTAGCTTTCAACGGATGATCACATTATTTATCCATTGAAATAGTAGCTTATATGAATAAGTATGTAACACATTCTGTATACTAGAATAGCTGGGGTGATTTGGGAGTTTAGTTATTTCTAAGTCATGTTGACTACTATCAAGATATACAAAATAGGAGGGTTAATTCTAAATATAAAAGGCCTTGTAATTTTGTATAAGTGAAAGAGTATCAACTGCTATGGAAACTGTCACACCCCCAACTTAACAAACACAATATATATAACTATTACAATATTTAAAAGAAAGTAAATATAACTGAATCCAAGATCTTACAGTTTAGGGTTTGGAACAGCCCAACACTACCATCTATTACAACTGATTTTAATATCGAGTCCTCACACAAAACTATCTCTTATTCTACCTGAGCTCGGACATACGCATCGACATCACAAGTCTTACGAGCGGTCTGCTTGAATCTAACCATAGCTGCTAGCTGTAATGTTAGGGTTAAAGCAAGGAGTGAGCCAAATGCTCAACAAGTGCTAAACAATACGGTACAAAACATAAATCGAGATATTAAAGAATGACAATGCGAAGATATAATTAATAATAACAAGTGATGAAATTTTGGGTGATGACATCATTTGCTTGAATCAAAAAATTTTCAAAATTATATCTTAATCAAAATCATTTTATGACGCTACGGATTACAGCCGGTGATCAGCCGCGAAGTAATCCCGAACCTCGTTGGGTTCTAAAACATTAATGGGATCTCTAGGCAACTTTTAAGCCTACAATATCAGTGTGGAAAGGACTTGCGTCTAGTCCAGATCCTTATTCAAAGAAAACATTTATCCCCCTTTGGGACTGAAAATCCACATTTTAATCATTTCAAAAACTGATGCCGATTTATAATAAAATCTCTTAAACAGTAAACATTTTTATTAAGGGATTATAGATCAACTTTGAAATATTGGAAATACGTCACCAACTCTCAGGGCCATGATTCACTAGACTTTATTCTATCGGGGTAGTTGTACAGTTATTATTTACAAGGTTTCTCACAAGGAGATTTAGGAGAGTTTTTGGATAATAGGAAAAAGTAATGCCAAACTAGGCTTTAACAAGGGTTTTTGACAAAGTACAGGTACTAGAACATCAAGAAGATAAGCTTCATGTATACTAGTGGTGTTAAGGTATGAAGAAAATGATCTTTAGCTTAAGGTATATCAGGATTGTCGAACTTTAGGGTAAGAAAAAGGGTTATCAATCAATTAAGAACAACTTTTAAAGAATAACTGGATTTTAGGTATCAAGGTAAAGTTTTTATTGGGGTTCTAGCATCAGGGTGAGATGTCAAGATTTTAGGAATCAATAGCATGTTAATCAAGAGGATCAATCAAGTATTATCTTTATTTTATCATGGCATTCCAATTACTTTGATGTACTAGCATGATACGATTTTTGATCTACTTGCAGTATGTACTTGAGGATTCATGGCATTTCTATATGATACGAAGGTAGATTTAAGAATCACTTGGTTCAAGTATATCAAGATAACTCAGGATTCCCACATCATATATATATAGGAACTAATTATCACATATTTGTAGTGTAAACGAAAAACAGTTTGAATTTTTTTGCCTTGGGAAAGGCTGGATTGGTCTGGAGGTAGGAGCAACTGGAAGCTTTACTCGACCTTTATGGCAAGTTTACCCTCGTCTCGAGATCCTACACAATTAATAATAACCTCATTATAATATATTCTCACCAACTCAACCTATTTTTAACCCGAAATTAAACACAAGTGGCACTTAGGCCTATATGCACGAAATTTATAATCACCTTATAAATACAATAGTACACATAGCCACATATACTCACATATCATATTTTAATACCAAATAATATCACACGCACCAGATTGCAACATTAGGCTTGGATGATCTCGACCCACAACTTAAGTCACTTTATCGGTAAACTAGACAAAGTCTCCAAATTTGGCCTCCTAACTCGATGTACCTTTACTAAACTATCCAAAACCTATTGACCCTCACTTGGGCCTTTTATTCTACTGGCTTTATACTATCTGGCAACCATAGTGGTCAACCTAAGTCTCACTCATAAGTGCTCTAAAACTATGTGATAAGTGAAAGTGCTTACCAAGGAGAATTTCAGAATGACATCTAGGTTTCTTGAGTGCATTAGACACTCTTACACTACAAGTTTACCTCCAAAACTTCTACACTAGACTCTTCTAACCATAAGGCATCTCCCAAACTTGATGTGGCTCAAGGGCCTTGTAATATCCGGGATATAACGTGTAATTATTTTTACTATTAAACAATTAATATGTGTGTGTAGTATCTATTCTGTGAGTTAATTGTTAAGTGATATATGTACTTGAATATTCAAAAATAATATTAATTGAGTATTTTAATTTTTATATGCCCAAAATAAAATATAGATAATTGTCATATCTTCCTAATTATTTTTATGTTGATTTATAGATTTATAAGAATCATATGAAATTTTTAAAATCTTTTTCCGGGTAATTAAAATCTATTTTATAAAAACGGGAACCAACCGACGTCAACCGTTGTTACGTTTTTGGAACTCGAAACTCTTCCGAGAACTCCTTCCTAACCTAATTGTAATATTCCGAGCATTTTCCATATTTCGACTTTTTCGATCCGGCGTACGGTTTGTCCTGCGCGGGTCCCGGCGCAACATTTTCGATACAATATTCGTTTTGGTAAATCAATAAAACCCGTATTTTCGATAAACGGGAGCTTTTTATTAAACTATCCCAATTATCACTTCGTAGTACGTGTAACTGGGCGCTGAGACCAAGACCGCAGTACAAATTGTACTGATTTGGATAATTATCCCGAAAACCGATACCGTTTGGATCAGTTTTTATAAATAAACGTACCATTTTATATCCGGAATGATCCAACGGGATACTAATTTTCCGTAATTATAAATAGCCTTTTACCGTATTTTATTTCGTATGAAAATCATTTGCAGACAGATAAATATATAATTTTACAGAGAAAAATCATATATTCATAAACCTTTCTGAGAATCAAACCAACTTTTGAAGGTGTTAGTGATCTTTGTTTGAAAAGCTCGAGTACTGGATTTGAAGGTCTTGAGAAGCTCTATCAGAATCTGTAATTCATACACCTGCAGAATCAAAGAAGAGGCAAGGCGTAGAAAAGGGAAACAGATAGTTGAGGAGTAAGACGATTGTGATTGAAAGCGAGTGCAGTGTAGTAAGCTAATACCAGGCAAGTGTTCTGAACTTTCTCGAGATATTGTAATTCTTGATAGTCTTGTTGATATTACAAGTGCTTTGAAGCACGGAAACCTAAACCCTGATTTCAGTTATTGTTCTTGAGCCATGAACCATATTCTTTCTAAGCCATTGATTATTGTAAACCCAAACTCGAACCTTAAGTATACAATACTATTCCATAAATACATGCAAACAAAATCCCAAACACTGAACTGAATTACTTGTACATTTAACCATTGTATCCTATGCTTTGCAAGCCCAAATCTTTGAAACCCTGAATTGTTGATTCTTTTGTATCCAATTCTTTCATTACCCAGCAATCAAGCTTCTAAACTATTTTAATGATCCTTACAAAGATTGAAACCCTTTCATTGTGAAACACTCATTGTTGTTAATGGTTTTGGTTATTGTTTATTATTGCATATTCTGTTATTATGTTGGAATTGGATTGTTTTTATAAAATTATGGACCAGATTCGTGGTCAGACCATATAATGGTCAAGTTAGGCCAATGTGTGCCTTGGATCCAGTAGTTAGAGCAATGCTGTGTGCCTTGCTCGGGGTTAGTGCGTGACTGATCAGCAGCCTAACCTTGGTTTTTAAATTGAAAGTATAATATCCAATTCTAAATCATAATCCATTGTTCACTTGATATCATAATCATAGTCACTTGATGATCATTATTCTCAGTTTTGTCATTGTGACTTGCTGAGCTAGTTAGCTCATTCGTGCGATGTTGTTTATATTCTTTCCAGTTAAAAAGGAACCAGTTGGTAGCGAGGATCCCCAGTCCAGCGCGAGAGCTAGGGGTTCAGGTTGAGGAAGCTGAGCTAGTAGGCTTCTTTTGAATAATTTAAGTTTGTAAAAGGTTGTAATAATGTTTAATACTTAGTTGATTTTGAGATAGTTGGGATTTGAACGGTTTGTAATATAGTAGTGTGTGTGGCTTGTGTGCATACTTTAACCTGTTGCGATCCGTGGTAGTTGGTAAATAGGGTCACTGCATATATTATTATTATCTTTATTATTGTTATAAGCAGGTTATAATTAAGGTGTGTGTGTGTGGACCCCAAACTTCTGACCCGGGTTTGGAGGGCGCCACAGGTTGGTATCAGAGCTACAGGTTATAAGTCACTGACACAAGCCTAGGTTAACGGGAATGGGTAGAGGGTTAAGATTAGAAGTAAGGCATAGGATGATAGAACGATGAGAGGTTGAGTGCTTCGATATATCAGGTATTAGTATAGTTTGCGTATGGAACGAGATTCTTATATTGCGATATGATTTCAGATAGCAGAGATGGCCGACTCTTTTATTCCCGTATCAGCTGATCACTCAGAGCCTTCAGTAGGAGTGCCGCCTTCGGATCCACGTCCTGTTGTTCCACCAGCATTGGCTATTTTACCTCCACCGGTGTTGCAGCCCGTACCACTGCAGACTATTCCACCTCCAGGCATGAGGCCACCTGTTAGAGGACCCCCACCTGCGGATTCAGGCTTTACTAGTCATTCAGTCACAGGAGTACCTTTCCAGTTCTCTTCCTATCCTGTCCCATATCATCAGTTTGAGGCTTGCCTTATGGAGCAGCGATTCCTTCAGGGTCAGATTCAGGAGTTACTACATATCATGCGTACCAGAGAGATGGGGAGTGGTGAGAGGCGACTTAGAGAGAGGCTCCAGGCGTTTCGTAGAGCAGCTGCTGTGAGGATTTCTGAGGCTACACATGAGGACATCACCCCTGACTTCCTAGTGGAATGGGCTAAGTGGGTTCTAGAGGAGCTTGAGGAGATTGGAGGTCCAGACTTGCCTTGAGTTAGAGATTCAGAGATGGAGATGCTGAGTAGTGTTGTATGGTTATATAGCATGTACAGTAGTATGTAGTGTGTATCAGTAGACTTTTGAGTTGTATTTATAGACTAGCTATACTGACTAGTGAGTAGGTTGTTGTACCCTTTTTGCTTTTATTTTCGAAGCGTCTATACGCTTGTACTACCCTAAAACTTTTGATCTATATATATATCAGTACCTTTTTTCCTTTCCAGCACTGTCATTTATTTTATTGCACCTGTTTTACCTTATCTTATTTATTGCACCAGCTATACCCTGTGATACCATGTACCCTGTTTTCCATAACTGTTTATATTCTGTAAAGAAGCATGCAATTTACTTAGTTACAACTGTTTTCAAAAAGAGATATTCCTGTTTTACAAAACTTTTCTTTTATGCAAATATTTGATTTAAAAGCTAAATAAATTGATTGATTCTTTACAGAAAATGCCTCCCAAAAGAAATACCCGCACCAACACCAGAAATGAAGAAACCAACAACAACAATAATCAAGATGATATAAACCCGAATGTGAACCCAGGACCTATAGACTCAGCAGTAGCCCAGATTCTTCAAATCTTGGCTCAACAAACAGTTCACCTAGCACAACAACAACAAAGACAGACCAATCCCCAGGTAACCTTCAAAACTTTTCAGGCAATAAACCCACCAGAATTCAAGGGTTCCTTAGAGCCAATTGAAGCAAATGTTTGGTTAAAGGAAATAGAGAAGGCATTTGCCTTAGTGAAAGTGAAGGAGGAACAGAAGGTGGAGTTTGCAAGTTACTATCTGAAGAATGAAGCCACCTATTGGTGGGAGATGGTGAAGACATTGGAAGGTACGGATGTTATTACTTGGGAAAGGTTTAAGGAATTGTTTCTAGAAAAGTATTTTCCTCAGTTTGTTCAGGATCAAATGGAGTTGAAGTTTTTAGAGTTAAAGCAAGGGAATATGTCGGTAACAGATTATGAGGGGAAGTTTGAGGAATTGTCAAGGTATGTGCCGTCGTATGTTGATACTGATAGAAAGAAAGCTAAAAGATTCCAGCAAGGCTTGAAGCCATGGATCAGAGGGAAGGTAGCTATTTTTGAATTGGAGACTTATGCAGGAGTAGTACAGAAGGCTATGATCGCAGAGACAGAGAGTGAGATGTTCCAGAAAGATAAGGAAAGCAAGAAAAGGAAAGTTGAGGGAAGTGAGGGTCAGTCACAAACAGGGAAGGTTCCAAACTTCAAGAAGGGCAAGTTCCAGCCAGGAAGAAATTTTAATTTCAGAAGACAAAATGCAGGAGACGGAGGCCAGGGCAATCGTCCAGCTAATGTGAATCAGCCGAATCAGTTGAGATTAACTTTTCCAGATTGTCAAGTTTGTGGAAAGAAGCATGGAGGAGTTTGTAACAAGTTGAATGTGGTATGTTTTAAATGCAACCAGAAAGGGCACTATTCAAGGGAGTGCCGAAATCAGCCAGCAAATAAAGATCAGCCTATCCGAAACCCAGCAGTGAAGGTTCCAGCCATTGGATTTACATGCTTTAAATGTGGGAAGTCAGGACATATGGCCAGGGATTGCAAGACACCAGCCCCAGCCAGTAATGCATTGAGGATTACGGGATCTACCCCAACAATGAATGAGACTCCAAGGGCTAGAGTTTTTGACATGTCGGTGAAGGATGCTATCCAGGATACGGATGTCGTGGCAGGTACGCTTAATGTGAATTCTTTATGTGCCAAAGTGTTAATAGATTCGGGAGCAACTCGATCGTTTGTGTCACAAGACTTTGTTAGTAAATTAAATTGTCCAGTTGAATGCTTAAATGAAATAATGACTGTGGAATTAGCAAATCAAGAACGTGTAACTGTGAACCAAGTTTGTGGAAATTGTGAGGTTGAGATTTCTGGTAGTAAGTTTTGTGTAGATTTAATACCATTTAAGTTAGGAGAATTTGATGTGATATTAGGGATGGATTGGTTATCTAAGCATGATGCTCAAATAGATTGTCGAAATAAGAAAGTAATGGTGAAAACGCCAGACGAAAGAATTGTAACGTTCAAAGGTCAAAAGCAAGTAAAGAAGTTCTTAACAATGATTCAAGCCAAGAAGTTATTATGGCAAGGATGTGAGCATTTCGTAGCTTATGTAATCGACAGGAGTCAGGAGCTAGCAAAACTTGAAGATATTCCAGTAGTGAATGAATTTCCAGACGTATTTCCCGACGAATTACCAGGACTTCCTCCAGATAGAGAAATTGAATTTGCGATCGACTTAGCACCTGGAGCAGAACCGGTGTCCAAGGCCCCGTACAAAATGGCGCCTGTTGAGATGAAAGAGTTAGCAAAGCAATTGCAGGAATTGTTAGAGAAAGGAGTAATTAGACCCAGCGTATCCCCGTGGGGAGCCCCGGTATTATTTGTCAAGAAGAAAGATGGAAGCATGAGACTGTGCATTGACTATAGGGAGCTCAACAAGCTGACAATCAAGAACAAGTATCCGTTACCCAGAATCGATGATTTGTTTGACCAATTGAAGGGAGCCAAGTATTTCTCCAAAATTGATTTAAGATCGGGATATCATCAACTAAAGATCAAGCCAGAAGATATACCAAAGACAGCTTTTAGAACAAGGTATGGGCATTATGAATTTTTAGTGATGTCTTTTGGATTGACCAACGCCCCAGCAGCATTTATGGACCTGATGAATAGAATTTTCAAAGAGTATTTGGATAAGTTTGTTATTGTGTTTATAGACGATATTTTAATCTATTCCAAGACGAAAGAGGATCATGCGAAACATGTGAGAACGGCTTTGGAGATTTTAAGAAAAAAAGAAGTTATATGCTAAACTATCGAAGTGTGAGTTTTGGCTACAGGAAGTTCAATTCTTAGGACACATAGTCAGTAACGAAGGGATCAAAGTGGACCCAGCAAAGATCGAAGCAATCACGAATTGGGAGAGACCAAGAACACCCACTGAGGTAAGAAGTTTCCTAGGATTGGCAGGATATTATCGTCGATTTGTTCAGAATTTCTCAAGGATTGCCACACCATTAACAAAGCTTACACGAAAGAATGAAAAGTTTATATGGAACGACAAGTGCGAAGAAAGTTTTCAAGAATTGAAGCAGAGATTAATCACGGCACCTATTTTGTCACTTCCAGACGATCAAGGGAATTTCGTAATTTATAGCGATGCTTCTCATAAAGGACTAGGATGTGTTCTTATGCATCACGATAAGGTGATTGCTTATGCGTCAAGACAATTGAAACCACACGAACAGAAATACCCTACTCATGACTTAGAGCTAGCAGCTATAGTTTTTGCTTTGAAGATTTGGAGACATTATTTATATGGAGAAAAGTGTGAGATTTTCACGGATCACAAAAGTTTGAAATATATATTTACCCAGAAGGAACTTAATATGAGGCAAAGGAGATGGTTAGAATTGATCAAGGATTATGATTGCTCGATTAATTATCATCCCGGTAAGGCGAACGTTGTAGCAGATGCGTTAAGTCGGAAGGAAAGGTTAAATATGTTATCTGTACCTGAAGAAATATATAAAGAATTTCAGAAATTAGAATTGGAGGTTAGAATTTGCAAACCTGAGGAAGCAAAAGTATACAGTATGATTTTTCAACCGGAGTTATTGGAGAAGATAAAGAAATGCCAGAAAGAGGTAATGGATCAGGATATAAATAGTTTGGTAGGTGAGGAATTATGCACGCAACAAGATGATCAAGGTATTCTTAGGTTTTCTTCAAGAGTTTGGATTCCACCAGTGACGGAGTTAAAGAATGAAATTTTACAAGAGGCACATAGTTCAAGATATTCCATCCATCCAGGGAGTACCAAAATGTACAGAGATTTAAAGAAGAATTATTGGTGGCCAAATATGAAAAGGGAAATTGCAGAATGGGTTAGCAAATGCTATACCTGTCAGAGAGTTAAAGCGGAGCATCAGAGACCAAGCGGATTGCTACAGCCATTGGAGATTCCAGAATGGAAGTGGGAACATATTACCATGGATTTCATAGTTGGATTACCAAGGACAAGGGCTAATCATGATGCCATTTGGGTTATAGTGGATAGACTTACCAAGTCAGCTCATTTTCTGCCTATAAATGAAAGATTTTCGCTCGACAAGCTAGTCCATATGTACCTAAAAGAAATTGTAGTTCGTCATGGAGTTCCAGTGTCTATCATATCTGATCGAGATCCAAGGTTTAATTCAAGATTTTGGAAGAGTTTTCAAGAATGTTTGGGAACAAAATTGAATATGAGTACGGCCTATCACCCGCAGACGGACGGCCAAAGTGAAAGAACAATCCAGACAATCGAGGACATGCTACGTGTTTGTGCTATTGATTTCAAAGGAAGTTGGGACGAGCATTTACCCCTAATAGAATTTGCTTATAACAACAGTTATCACGCCAGCATTGGGATGCCACCTTATGAAGCCCTTTATGGACGCAAATGTAGATCTCCATTATATTGGGATGAAGTAGGAGAACGCAAAATACTCGGACCTGAATTGGTGCAACAGACAAAAAAAGTTGTTGAACTCATCCAGAAAAGATTAATAGCCGCACAAAATCGTCAAAGAAGATATGCAGACCAGTCAAGGAAAGACATGGAATTTGAAGAAGGGAGCTTGGTATTATTGAAAGTATCACCGTGGAAAGGACTAACGAGGTTTGGAAAGAAAGGGAAGCTAAACCCAAGGTATGTCGGACCTTTTGAGATCCTAAAGAGCGTTGGCAAAGTAGCTTACGAATTAGCGTTACCTCCGCACATGGAGCACATTCATAATGTTTTTCACGTATCGACGCTCAAGAAATATAATCCAGACTCCAGGCATGTAATAGAATATGAGCCAATAGAGCTTCAGGCAGATTTATCATATGTAGAGAGTCCAATAGAGATTTTAGAGGAAAGAGAAAAAGTATTGAGAAATAAAGTGGTAAAGTTAGTAAGAGTATTGTGGAGAAACCCAAAGGTTGAAGAGTCAACCTGGGAGTTAGAAAGTGATATAAAAGAAAAGTACCCTCATTTGTTTTCTTAGGAGATTCTGAGGACAGAATCCTTTTAAGGGGGGAAGGATGTAATATCCGGGATATAACGTGTAATTATTTTTACTATTAAACAATTAATATGTGTGTGTAGTATCTATTCTGTGAGTTAATTGTTAAGTGATATATGTACTTGAATATTCAAAAATAATATTAATTGAGTATTTTAATTTTTATATGCCCAAAATAAAATATAGATAATTGTCATATCTTCCTAATTATTTTCATGTTGATTTATAGATTTATAAGAATCATATGAAATTTTTAAAATCTTTTTCCGGGTAATTAAAATCTATTTTATAAAAACGGGAACCAACCGACGTCAACCGTTGTTACGTTTTTGGAACCCGAAACTCTTCCGAGAACTCCTTCCTAACCTAATTGTAATATTCCGAGCATTTTCCATATTTCGACTTTTTCGATCCGGCGTACGGTTTGTCCTGCGCGGGTCCCGGCGCAACATTTTCGATACAATATTCGTTTCGGTAAATCAATAAAACCCGTATTTTCGATAAACGGGAGCTTTTTATTAAACTATCCCAATTATCACTTCGTAGTACGTGTAACTGGGCGCTGAGACCAAGACCGCAGTACAAATTGTACTGATTTGGATAATTATCCCGAAAACCGATACCGTTTGGATCAGTTTTTATAAATAAACGTACCATTTTATATCCGGAATGATCCAACGGGATACTAATTTTCCGTAATTATAAATAGCCTTTTACCGTATTTTATTTCGTATGAAAATCATTTGCAGACAGATAAATATATAATTTTACAGAGAAAAATCATATATTCATAAACCTTTCTGAGAATCAAACCAACTTTTGAAGGTGTTAGTGATCTTTGTTTGAAAAGCTCGAGTACTGGATTTGAAGGTCTTGAGAAGCTCTATCAGAATCTGTAATTCATACACCTGCAGAATCAAAGAAGAGGCAAGGCGTAGAAAAGGGAAACAGATAGTTGAGGAGTAAGACGATTGTGATTGAAAGCGAGTGCAGTGTAGTAAGCTAATACCAGGCAAGTGTTCTGAACTTTCTCGAGATATTGTAATTCTTGATAGTCTTGTTGATATTACAAGTGCTTTGAAGCACGGAAACCTAAACCCTGATTTCAGTTATTGTTCTTGAGCCATGAACCATATTCTTTCTAAGCCATTGATTATTGTAAACCCAAACTCGAACCTTAAGTATACAATACTATTCCATAAATACATGCAAACAAAATCCCAAACACTGAACTGAATTACTTGTACATTTAACCATTGTATCCTATGCTTTGCAAGCCCAAATCTTTGAAACCCTGAATTGTTGATTCTTTTGTATCCAATTCTTTCATTACCCAGCAATCAAGCTTCTAAACTATTTTAATGATCCTTACAAAGATTGAAACCCTTTCATTGTGAAACACTCATTGTTGTTAATGGTTTTGGTTATTGTTTATTATTGCATATTCTGTTATTATGTTGGAATTGGATTGTTTTTATAAAATTATGGACCAGATTCGTGGTCAGACCATATAATGGTCAAGTTAGGCCAATGTGTGCCTTGGATCCAGTAGTTAGAGCAATGCTGTGTGCCTTGCTCGGGGTTAGTGCGTGACTGATCAGCAGCCTAACCTTGGTTTTTAAATTGAAAGTATAATATCCAATTCTAAATCATAATCCATTGTTCACTTGATATCATAATCATAGTCACTTGATGATCATTATTCTCAGTTTTGTCATTGTGACTTGCTGAGCTAGTTAGCTCATTCGTGCGATGTTGTTTATATTCTTTCCAGTTAAAAAGGAACCAGTTGGTAGCGAGGATCCCCAGTCCAGCGCGAGAGCTAGGGGTTCAGGTTGAGGAAGCTGAGCTAGTAGGCTTCTTTTGAATAATTTAAGTTTGTAAAAGGTTGTAATAATGTTTAATACTTAGTTGATTTTGAGATAGTTGGGATTGGAACGGTTTGTAATATAGTAGTGTGTGTGGCTTGTGTGCATACTTTAACCTGTTGCGATCCGTGGTAGTTGGTAAATAGGGTCACTGCATATATTATTATTATCTTTATTATTGTTATAAGCAGGTTATAATTAAGGTGTGTGTGTGTGGACCCCAAACTTCTGACCCGGGTTTGGAGGGCGCCACAGGCCTAGCTTGGGCCTAAGCTTAAAGTCCATGGTTCCCCTGTTTTACTGGGCAGAAAAATGCCCTGACTTGAACTAACTTGTGCTACATGATTCTGACTCAAATCCTATGTATTATGGCTGGAAAAACTCCTCTGACACTCCCTCTAACTAAGGCTCAACAGGGCCTAATGAGGGCCTACCCATGATATGGTCAAAACTTCCTATTTCTAAGTCACAACAAAACTGTCCCCTACTGGACAGATTTTGTGATCTCACTCGTGCACCTAACCAAACGACTTACAAACCTCCAACAAACACCTAAAACCTATCATATACTCCTAGTGCTAGCTTCTGGTGGTTTGGGCCTCAAAGTGCACAACAATGACATGGTCAAAACTCACTCTAAACCTCAGGGTACCAAACTGATTTTCTGCAGAAACTAATACTCTCCTTTCTCCAAGGTTCTTACTTAACAAACCCAACCAACAACAACAAAAGTACCCAAACCAAAACTTAACTAAGGTGATCTACTGAACTAACTCCCTTACACTCAAAATAGGCTTAGTGGAGATCATCCTTTCCTAAGGTGCAACATAGCAAAACAAAAGTAATCACATTACACAAATTACAAGTCATCAAGTTTTCAAGGACAACAACTTTTACCTTCTTGATAAGTATAAACGAGATAACAACACATATTAAGGAGCACAATTCTTAATTAATATCTTAACTTAACTAAAATTAAGGTTTACTAACAAAATATCAATCCGAATGATTAAGAACTTCCAAATATTCAAGAGTGATCTACATGCATGCATGACTTCGAGTCTCACGAACGAAAACAACATGATTTCCAAATAAATTTTCATTATAATTAAACATGCAAGCCTATCATGGATTATATCTAAATGACCACCTAGCATGCAAAGGTTTTTACCAAGATTTTACTAAGATTTTCATGTTATCATCACAAAAAACACACAAAATGAAACAAGGCAACTAAAACACCATCCATTCGGCTCCTATCAAGTCATGGCCGAATGGATTAGGGTGAAAACAACATTTGCATAAGTTTAAAACACTCATGTCTAGCCATTCTCAACCCTATGATACTATAACTCATGGTGAAAGCCTTGAATTCACAAGAATCAAGGATTTTCACTTTGAGTTTAACAAAAACACCACCATGCAAGGTCAACACATAAGTTTTCTACTCTAAAATCTTGAGATATACAAGAACAAAATGTAGGGAGTAAGATTAGTTGATTATAGGATGATTGTTTGAGTGACGAAATGAAGAAAAGAAGGGAATGGGGGCCTCGACTATTGAATGGCCGAGAGGGAGGGGAAAAGCCGAGAGGGAGGGAGGAGGAGAAAAGGGAGGGTGAAGTGGTTGGTGAAAAATGGAGTGATCATCACTCTTTGGTTGTTTTTATGTCTTTGATTTGAATAAAATGTGGGTGGGTTTGGGAAATGACAAGAGTAACTCTCTAGCTAAAGTTAGGCCATTTTGCATGCAAGGTCAAGGAGGTAATTTGGCGAGCAAATTATGAGTTAGTGGGATTGGAAATGTCTTCTTTGTCCTTTAAGAGAATAGAAGAGTGATTTGCATGCAAGGGCTTCCATGTAATTTGCTAATTATAACAAATAAATTTTTTAAAGATTTATTTCTATAAAATAAAATACAAATTCAAAAATTATAAAATTTTTACCATAAAATAACTTGGATTTTTAGAATTTTTATAAAATCACCTTTGAAATTTGTGCACAAAATAAATTTTAAAAGAAAATTTCTCCAAGGTTTAGAATATTCCTTATAAATCAAAGATAAGGGAAATAAATAAACTTTTGCTTTGAAAAATCATATACTACATAAAGCAAATTTATAATGCAGAAATTTGCATTCACAAACGTACAATCATTAAGTATATTTACATTTGGATCTAATATTATACCAATTCCATAAATAATATTACACAAAATGCAGGTCGTAATATCCTCTCCCCCTTAAGGGATTCTGTCCCCAGAATCTAAGAGAACATATGAGTATACCGGGAACGCATATCAGACTCTAACTCCCAAGTTGATTCTTCAACCTTGGGGTTCCTCCAAAGTACTTTCATTAACTTTACCGACTTATTCCTAAGACTCTTTACTTGTCAGTCGAGTAATTTGACAGGTTGCTCCACAAATGACAGGTCTGCCTGAATTTCTACAGGTTCATATTCTATCACATGGCTGTCATCAGGATTGTACTTCTTAAGCAATGACACATGAAACACATTATGCATATGCTGATACTGAGGTGGTAAGGCTAATTTGTAGGCCACCTTCCCCACTTGACTCAAAATTTCAAAAGGACCTAAATATCTAGGTGCTAACTTCCCTTTCTTGCCAAATCTAGACAACCCTTTTCTTGGTGACACCTTCAACAAAACGGCTTCGCCTACTTGGAATCTAACATCCTTACGCGCTGGATCCGCATACTTCCTCTGTCTATCTTGAGCGGCAAGCAACCTTTTCTGAATTAACTTGACTGTCTCATGTAACTGTTGTACCAATTCCGAGCCTAGAATCCTTCCTTCTCCTACTTCATCCCAACTTGTCGATGATCTACATTTTCGTCCGTACAAAGCTTTGAATGGTGGCATGCTAATACTGGAGTGATAACTGTTGTTATAAGAGAATTCTACTAATGGCAAGCGGTCATCCCAACTTCCTGCAAAATCGATTGCACAACTGCGCAACATGTCTTCGATTGTCTGAATTGTCCTTTCGCTCTGACCATCAGTCTGCGGGTGGCACGCCGTACTCATGTTCAACTTCGTGCCAAGACTCTCTTGAAATTACTTCCAGAATCTTGAGTTAAATCGGGGATCTCTGTCTGAAACTATCGATACGGGTACTTCACGCCTTAGTACGATTTCACGCACGTACAGATGAACCAACCTATCTAATGATGACTTCTCATTAATTGAAAGGAAATGCGCCGACTTCGTAAGGCGATCACTATAACCCAGATAGCGTCATGTTCGGATTTCGTTCGCGGTAGTCCCACTATAAAGTCCATAGAAATATTTTCTCATTTCCATTCTGGAATCTTTAGGGGCTGAATTAATTCGCTTGGTCGTTGATGTTATGCCTTCACTTTCTGACAAGTATAACACTTTGCAACCCATTCTGCCACCTCTCGCTTCATATTTGGCCACCAAAAGTTCTGCTTCAAGTCCCGATACATCTTGGTGCTTCCTGGATGGATTGAAAATTTTGAATTGTGGGCTTCTTGCAAAATCTCATTCTTCAATTCAGGTACATGAGGAATCTAAATTCTTGAGGAAAACCTTAGTATACCTTGCTCATCCTTTTGAGTACAAATCTCTTCTCCAGTTAGCTGATCCTTCTCTTTCTCCATTATTTCTTCCTGACATTTCCTTATCTTTTCCACTAGTATTGGCTGAAAAGTCATTGCTCGACAATCTTCTTCAACTATTCCACAATCACAAAGTTCCAATCCAAATCTCTTAATCTCTTCAGACAATTCTTTTGGTGTTGCTATCATATTCAATCTTTCCTTCCTACTCAAAGCGTTAGCTACAACATTCGCCTTTCCAGGATGATAATTTATCGCACAATCGTAGTCCTTGATCAATTCCAACCATCTCCTTTGCCTCATATTGAGCTCCTTCTGAGTGAAAATATATTTTAAACTCTTGTGATCCGTGTAGATTTCACACTTTTCCCCGTAGAGGTAATGTCTCCAAATCTTAAGTGCAAACACTATGGCGGCTAATTCCAAGTCATGCGTCGGGTACTTCAACTCATGCGGTTTTAACTGTCTTGACTCATACGCGATTACCTTACTGTGTTGCATTAGCACACAGCCCAATCCTTTATGTGAAGCATCGCTGAAAATCACAAAGTTTCCTTGGTCGTCTGGTAGTACTAACACCGGAGCTGTTACCAATCTCTGTTTCAACTCTTGAAAGCTATCCTCATATTCTGCATTCCATTCGAACTTCGGATTCTTCCTGGTTAACTTAGTCAATGGCGTGGCAATTTTTGAAAAATCCTTGACAAACCTTCTATTATACCCTACCAATCCTAGAAAACTTCGCACTTCTGTAGGTGTCTTTAGCCTCTCCCAACTCATAATCGCCTCAATCTTTGCCGGATCTACTTTAACTCCTTCATCTCCAATGACGTGTCCCAAGAATTGAACTTCCTTTAACCAAAACTCATATTTAGAAAACTTGGCATACAACTTCTCTTGTCGGAGTATCTCCAATGCTATCCATAGATGCTGCTGGTGTTCATCTTCTGACTTTGAATAAATAAGGATGTCATCAATGAATACCACTACGAATTTGTCCAAATACTTTTTAAATACCCGATTCATCAGATCTATAAATGCTGCCAGAGTATTAGTCAATCCAAAAGGCATTACTAAGAATTTATAATGTTCGTATCTGGTCCTGAATGCTGTCTTGGGAATATCTTCATCCTTGATCTTTAATTGATGGTATCCTGATCTCAAGTCAATCTTTGAAAAGCACTTTGCTCCTTTCAGCTGATCAAATAGGTCATCTATTCTTGGTAGCGGGTAGCGGTTCTTAATCGTCACCTTATTCACTTCCCGATAATCTATACATAGCCGCATACTTCCATTTTTCTTCTTTACAAACAGAACAGGTGCTCCCCATGGCGACGTACTTGGCTGTATCACTCCTTTATCCAATAATTCTTGTAGCTGGCTCGCCAACTCTTTCATTTCTGCTGGTGCCATCCTATATGGGGCCTTTGAAACTGGTTATGTGCCCGGAGCAAGGTTGATCTCGAACTCGATTTGTCGATCTGGTGGTAAGCCTGGTAGTTCGTCTGGAAACACATCTGGGAATTCGTTAACTACGGGAATATCTTCTATGCTGGGGTTGACCTTTTTTGAATCCACTACATAAGCTAGGAATGACTCACAACCTTTTCTACGTAACTTCTTAGCCTGAACGATTGTAAGAAACAATTGCTCTTACCTCTGTCCCTTAAATACTACCTTCTCTCCACTCTTCGTCTTTAAATACACTTTCTTTGTCTTACAATTAATCTAGGCGTTATTCTTCCCTAACCAATCCATACCTAAAATTATATCAAACTCTACCAACTTGAAGAGTATCAAGTCGGCTGAAAACTTATACCCTGAAATATCAATCTCACACTTCGGACAAAATTGATTCACATGAATCTTCTCTTGGTTCGCAATTACTATATTTACTACCTCGTTCATAACCATTTTATCAAATTGAAGTTTATCAACAAAAGTTTCTGATATGAAAGATCTCGTTGCTCCCGAATCAATCAATACTTTAGCTTTGACATTATTTAGTAAAAGTGTACCTGCTATCACCTCAGAGTTCTGAACAACGTCCTTCATTTTCAGATCGAATGTCCTTGCTGTTGCTTGCGGAGTTGTTGTAGGTGGTGGAGGTAATGCCAATACCTCGGCTGACACGTTTGCACTGGTACTTGCCACATTCATCAGAGCTTTAACTGGTCCGTTTGTCTTGCACTCCCTAGCTATATGTCCAGTCTTTCCACACTTGTAACATGTAACTCCTGGTTTCGGCATCTTACACTCGTTTGCCAAATGTCCTTTCTCGTTGCACCTATAGCATGTCATGCTCAGTTTATTACACACTCCGGGGTGCCTTCTTCCACAATGCTTGCATTCCGGTCTCTGAAATCTGTTTTCTCCAGTTTGTCCTTGACTTGCCTGGTTGTTCCCTTTCAATTCTTGTCTTTTGCCCAAATTCCCCTTCTTTTGAAAATTTCCGCCCTTATGGAACCCAATCCTCTTTACATTCCGATCTTGTGGATTTCCAGCTTCAGATTTTTTTCCATAAAATGGAGCCTTTCTTTTCTTGTTATCCCTTTCCTTTCTTGACTGCATCCCATTATTCTCAATCAGAGCAGCTTTCTGTACTACTCCCGCATAAGTATCAAGCTCAAACATAGACACTCTATCTCTGATCCAAGGCTCTAATCCTTGTTGAAATCTCTTTGCTTTTTCCTCCTCACTGCTGGTATACTTGGTCATAAACCTTGACAATTCGGTGAACTTCTTCTCATACTCTAGTACAGACATATTCCCTTGCTTCAATTCAAGAAATTTAAGCTCCATCTGATTCTGCATGTACTTAGGGTAATACTTTTCCAGAAATAACTTCTTAAATCTCTCCCAAGAAACTTGCTGATTTGCTTCCATAGCTTTTACTGATTCCCACCAATAGATTACTTCGCCCTTCAAGAAGTAAGTAGCATATGGTGTCTTCTAATCGTCCCCTAACTGTACCAATTCAAAAGCCCTTTCCATCTCTTTAATCCATGTGTTAGCTATTATTGGATTAGTGGTATCATGAAATGCAGGTGGATTCACATTTTGAAAAGCCTTAAAAGTGACCTACTTATCGAGGTGGTACTAGTGGATCAGGTGGTTGGTGTGGTTCACGGTTATCTTGGTTTTCAAATCGTTGTTGAAGAGTTATTGGTTGTTGAGCTATAGTGTTGGTTTGCTGTTGTAAGGTTTCCAGTAATCGAAGAATATTTGGATCTGTGGTAGATGTGGTTGTTGGGTTCTTCTTTTTGGGTGGCATGATCCTGAAACAAGAGTTATGTCAAAACATGTATGAATGGTGAAATAATTCGAGGGTATCGCATGGCATTCTTATTTACATATGAGGTCAAGTTTCAAATTAAACAGATATGGCGATGCATATAAAGGCGTAAAATAAACATCAAGATCAGGATAAGGTCTGATTCTAGGAATAACATGCTTATTTAAAGGAACAACTGGGAATTCTACGAAGTCCGATAATACAACATGAAAGGTAGATAATGGAAAGATCAAAGGCTCCACTCCGTCAGAACGGGGCTTGGTAGTCTTCTCCTCTCGAAGCGTCTTCACAATACTCTGGAGCTCATCCACCACCATCTGGATGATATACTGGCTGGTGCGGTCTCGGTGCGATGGCATCTCCTCAAGCTTAGTGTTGACGTACTGAACCAAAGTCTCAAGTCTCGCAGTCATCTGCTCCTTAGGCTTCCATTCATAGTTTCGGCTGTCTGGATACACGTTCTTCAATCGGTCTATCAGTCGGTCGTACTTGCCCTGAAGCATGTCAAACTCGCGCCTCAACTCAGCATACACGGAGAAAGCAATAGTGTCATCCGACCCAGAGGATGATTAGGAGGGCGCCCTTTGCTGACAAACCAATAAGAGGAGTATTAATAATAAATTTACTTAACCTACTCTCTCGCATATTATCTATGACCTATACATATACCCCATAACCTATTTGGGCTGTCCAGGGCCTCTAAACCGTGGCTCTGATACCAAAACCTGTCATACCCCCAACTTAACAAACACAATATATATAACTATAACAATATTTAAAAGAAAGTAAATATAACCGAATCCAAGATCTTACAATTTAGGGTTTGGAACAGCACAACACTACCATCTATTACAACTGATTTTAATATCGAGTCCTCACACAAAACTATCTCTTATTCTACCTGAGCTTGGATATACGCATCGACATCACAAGTCTTACGAGTGGTCTGCTTGAATCTAACCATAGCTGCTAGCTGTAATGTCAGGGTTAAAGGAAGGAGTGAGCCAAATGCTGAACAAGTGCTAAATAATAAGGTACAAAACATAAATCGAGATATTAAAGAATGACAATACGAAGATATAACATATAATAACAAGAGATGAAATTTTGGGTGATGGCATCATTTGCTTGAATCAAAACATTTTCAAAATCATATCTTAATCAAAATCATTTTATGACGCTACGGATTACAGCCGGTGATCAGCCGCGAAGTAATCCCGAACCTCGTTGGGTTCTAAAACATTAATGGGATCTCTAGGCAACTTTTAAGCCTACAATATCAGTGTGGAAAGGACTTGCGTCTAGTCCAGATCCTTATTCAAAGAAAACATTTATCCCCCTTTGGGACTGAAAATCCACATTTTAATCATTTCAAAAACTGATGCCGATTTATAATAAAATCTCTTAAACAGTAAACATTTTTATTAAGGGATTATAGATCAACTTTGAAATATTGGAAATACGTCACCAACTCTCAGGGCCATGATTCACTAGACTTTATTCTATCGGGGTAGTTGTACAGTTATTATTTACAAGGTTTCTCACAAGGAGATTTAGGAGAGTTTTTGGATAATAGGAAAAAGTAATGCCAAACTAGGCTTTAACAAGGGTTTTTGACAAAGTACAGGTACTAGAACATCAAGAAGATAAGCTTCATGTATACTAGGGGTGTTAAGGTATGAAGAAAATGATCTTTAGCTTAAGGTATATCAGGATTGTCGAACTTTAGGGTAAGAAAAAGGGTTATCAATCAATTAAGAACAACTTTTAAAGAATAACTGGTTTTTAGGTATCAAGGTAAAGTTTTTATTGGGGTTCTAGCATCAGGGTGAGATGTCAAGATTTTAGGAATCAATAGCATGTTAATCAAGAGGATCAATCAAGTATTATCTTTATTTTATCATGGCATTCCAATTACTTTGATGTACTAGCATGATACGACTTTTGATCTACTTGCAGTATGTACTTGAGGGATCATGGCATTTCTATATGATACGAAAGTAGATTTAAGAATCACTTGGTTCAAGTATATCAAGATAACTCAGGATTCCCACATCATATATATATAGGAACTAATTATCACACATTTACAGTGTAAACGAAAAACAGGTTGAATCACTTGCCTTGAGAAAGGCTGGACTGGTCTGGAGGTAGGAGCAACTGGAAGCTTTACTCGACCTTTATGTAAAGTTTAACCTCGTCTCGAGATCCTACACAATTAATAATAACCTCATTATAATATATTCTCACCAACTCAACCTATTTTTAACCCGAAATTAAACACAAGTGGCACTTAGGCCTATATGCACGAAATTTGTAATCACCTTATAAATACAATAGTACACATAGCCACATATACTCACATATCATATTTTAATACCAAATAATATCACATGCACCATATTGCAACACTAGGCTTGGATGATCTCGACTCACAACTTTAGTCACTTGATCGCTAAACTAGACAAAGTCTCTAAATTTGGCCTCCTAACTCGATGTGCATTTACTAAACTATCCAAACCCTATTGACCCTCACTGGCTTTATACTATCTTTCAACCATAGTGGTCAACCTAGGTCTCACTCATAAGTGCTCTAAAACTATGTGACAAGTGAAAGTGCTTACCAAGGAGAATTTTAGAATGACATCTATGGTTTCTTGAGTACATTAGACACTCTTAAACTACAAGTTTACCTCCAAAACTTCTACACTAGACTCTTCTGACCATAAGACATCTCCCAAACTTGATGTGGCTCAAGGGCCTATCTTGGGCCTCCTTGGGCCTAAGCTTAAAGTCCATGGTTCCCCTGTTTTACTGGGCAGAAAAATGCCCTGACTTGAACTAACTTGTGACACATGATTCTGACTCAAATCCTATATATTATGGCTGGAAAAACTCCTCTGACACTCCCTCTAACTAAGGTTCAACAGGGCCTAATGAGGGCTTATCCATGACATGGTCAAAACTTCCTATTTCTAAGTCGCAACAAAACTGTCCCCTGCTGGACAGATTTTGTGATCTCACTCGTGCACCTAACCAAACGACTTACAAACCTCAAACAAACACCTAAAACCTATCATATACTCCTAGTGCTAGCTTCTGTGGTTTGGGCCTCAAAGTGCACAACAATGACATGGTCAAAACTCACTCTAAACCTCAGGGTACCAAACTGATTTTCTGCAGAAACTAATACTCTCCTTTCTCCAAGGTTCTTACTTAACAAACCCAACCAACAACAACCAAAGTACCCAAACCAAAACTTAACTAAGGTGATCTAATGAACTAACTCCCTTACACTCAAAATAGGCTTAGTGGAGATCATCCTTTCCTAAGGTGCAACATAGCAAAACAAAAGTAATCACATTACACAAATTACAAGTCATCAAGTTTTCAAGGACAACACTTTTACCTTCTTGATAAGTATAAACGAGATAACAACACATATTAAGGAGAAAAATTCTTAATTAATATCTTATCTTAACTAAAATAAAGGTTTACTAACAAAATATCAATTCGAATGATCAAGAACTTCCAAAAATTCAAGAGTGATCTACATGCATGCATGACTTCGAGTCTTACGAATCAAAACAACATGATTTCCAAATAAATTTTCATTATAATTTAACATGAAAGCCTATCATGGATTATATCTAAATGACCATCTAGCATGCAAATGTTTTTACCAAGATTTTACTAAGATTTTCATGTTATCATCACAAAAACACACAAAATGAAACAAGGCAACCAAAACACCATCCATTCGGCTCCTATCAAGTCATGGACGAATGGATTAGGGTGAAAACAACATTTTCATAAGTGTAACACACTCATGTATAGCCATTCTAAACCCTATGATACTATAACTCATGGTGAAAGCCTTGAATTCACAAGAATCAAGGATATTCACTTTGAGTTTAACAAAAACACCACCATGCAAGGTCAACACATAAGTTTTCTACTCTAAACTCTTGAGATATACAAGAACAACATGTAGGGAGTAATATTACTTGATTATAGGATGATTGTTTGAGTGAAGAAATGAAGAAAAGAAGGGAATGGGGGCCTCGGCTATGGAATGACCGAGAGGGAGGGGGAAAAGCCGAGAGGGAGGGAGGAGGAGAAGGGGAGGGTGAAGTGGTGGGTGAAAAATGGAGTGATCATCACTCTTTGGTTGTTTTTATGTCTTTGATTTGACTAAAATGTGGGTGGGTTTGGTAAATGACAAGAGTAACCCTCTAGCTAAAGTTAGGCCATTTTACATGCAAGGTCAAGCAGGTAATTTGGCTAGCAAATTATGAGTTAGTGGGATTGGAAATGTCTTCTTTGTCCTTTAAGAGAATAGAAGAGTGATTTGCATGCAAGGGCTTCCATGTAATTTGCTAATTATAACAAATAAAATTTTTAAAGATTTATTTTTATAAAATAAAATATAAGTTCAAAAATTATAAAATTTTTACCATAAAATAACTTGGATTTTTAGAATTTTTATAAAATCACCTTTGAAATTTGTGCACAAAATAACTTTTAAAAGAAAATTTCTCCAAGGTTTAGAATATTCCTTATAAATCAAAGATAAGGGAAATAAATAAACTTTTGCTTTGAAAAATCATATATTACATAAAGCAAATTTATAATGCAGAAATTTTCATTCACAAACGTACAATCATTAAGTATATTTACATTTGGCTCTAATATTATACCAAGTCCACAAATAATATTACAAAAAATGCCGGTCGTAACTGAAACAACTTCAACTGCTAATATACAACAACATATGAGCTAGTCAAGTTTCAACGGATGAGATAGTCAAGTTTCAACGGATGACAGATGAAGCTTCAACGAATAACACCTATGAAGCCTCAACGGATAATCAATCAAAACGGTAGTTGAAAGGGACTTCACAATGACTTGACAATCACATGGGTTGATTGTATACAAAAGGAATGTGGCAACCTGATTGTAGGTGTTAGAAGAAAATGAAGCATTTCCATTTTCATGCAAAATAGGGACGTTCAAAGATGTTGTATCTAACTGGATTGCATTGGATAGAGAAATAAAGAAACATGTGATTGGACCTAGCTGATTATTTTTATATTTTTTCTTATTTCACATGTATCTTTGTGATTTATAAACCAAGAGTAGAAATTATTTAAAAATTAATTATTACAGTTTGATTTAGAACAACAGGGCAAGAAAGCTGTATCATTTGTCTCTAGAGTTCTAAGTTTGTAAACACTTGTAAGCAGTTGTGTGTTATTAGCATCACAGATTAATCTTCTCAATATATATCTCTGGTGGAAATATCAATCCACCAAGAAGTTTTTAAACACTTGTTTATTTACTTTGTGTTCTTGAATACCATTATTGTTTATTCGCACTCAAGCATCTTCAAACACAGTTATATATTCTTGCAAGAAGCTTTCAGAATTTAAATAAAAAAAGAGAACAAGAATTCCATTTAACCCCACTTCTGTAATTCTATTGATAGATTGTTAGGGAATAACAATACCTTTTAGAGCTTTTGGAAAGGCCAACTTTAACACTTGGGGGTGTTTGGATGTATTGTGAAAATGGGAATCGGGAATGGGAATGAGAATGAAGGGTATGGGAATGGGGGTTAATGGGAATGAGAATAAAATGGTAACCCAGGGGCTATGGCGGGTTTGATTTCCCCACCAAGAGGGAATGATGTTCCCATTTCTCACCACTAAATTGTCAATCCAAACACTATCACTTGGGTTTAAGGTTCTGATTCCCGTTAATCGGGCACATTAACCATCAACCAAACACCTCTTGAAGTAGCAAAAGTTACGTATGCTTTCTTCTCCAAAAATGATTGATATTTTTCATCTATGTTTGTTCCAAAAGCAGGTAAATTTTTGTTTTTAACATTATTGTGTGATCTATAATATTTGCTAGATTTATGATTTAAAGTAGGTAGAATAATGGAATTGTAATTTGTTGTAATGATGTAGTAGTAGGTTATTCAAAAGGAATTATCATTATATTTTTTTATGAATTTTTAGTTGTTGAAACTCTATGTTTATTTACTTTTAGTTTTTGTTTAAAGCCCGTAGTGATTCTAAGAATGCCTCAAGTATCACATCAATGACAATTACAGTGCATCTGCAAATTTCAACGTATAGAACCTGGTAATTTCTTTAAAAGTCAGCTTATATATATATGTTACTCTTATTACTTGTGATCTATTAAAAAAAATATTACTAACTACTTTTAAATGTGATTAGATTCGTTCTCATAATTTGGATATTTCAGTTATATACGTAGAAATTACAAGGTCGCATATTATACTCAAGCGGGATATTAAAAAAGGTCAATGCGTCTAATGTCGAAATTAAATTTATACACAAAGAAAGATGACTGTTGCAAGTAAATTATGGTGGAAAATAATACAGTGTTACATTATAGACATCTTAAATTCTGGTAGTAGGAAAATAAAGCAAGAAAGACGTAAAATATAGTTTTTATTAACAAGCTCATCATTTATATTGTCACTGTTGTATATAATTGCTGCCATGTGTTTGATATTTGTGGAGTCTTGGAATCCTAGGTAAATTAAAGTTTGGCTAGATAAGTTGGTTAGAAAGTTCTCACTAAGAAGTAAGGGACTAATTTTACTATTCTGGCACAGGACTTTCTCCGCTTATTTATTGATACTGACCTCATTACCATATAAAAGGAGAACCTGATCTGATTGGATCTAGCCTGATAGAAGAGATGATATAATTTTTTCAGTTGACGTGATTTTAGTGATTAATTGGATTTCACGAATTACATAGAAGTTTATCCTTCCATTAACATATTTTATAAAGGAAGTTATTTTAGGTATATACATTTATTTATTCTAGTCCTACTACGTGTACATATATTTTAAGTATTTTCTCTAATTTTTGTGCATTAAAAATAAAAAAGAAAAATTTACATGGATGAGGATGAGGATAACACCTCACTAAAATAGAGACAAGCATATATCACTTCATATTTTATTAAGTTTGGGCAAGATAGTAACCATGTCTTCAATTATAAGTCAATGCATGAAATGATATCTCGAAACCATGAGTTTATTTGCACACTGTGCGATGATGGAACCAATGTGCATTCATGCGAATATCATGCTTAATATCCAAGACTCTAATGAATTTTAAAGCAATGATGTTCCGGTAAATGTCATCCCTTTCTGATAGATTTTAAGAGGTGCAGAGTTAAAAGTTTTGTGTAATTAAAACTATAAAAGGTACCATCTTGACTCATTAAGAATAGCAGAAACTTTTCTGCAAATCCTACCTCAGATTGAGGATTGATGTCATTATTTGTAGTTGTACATAATGGCATACCAACCGCCAAGGATCAAACTATAAGGATGTTTCCCAATTTAAAAGCATTTAAGGAACTTTACTTGTTGTTGGATATAAGATATTCTACCCATTGATGTGACCCAAAAAAAATATTTTTGGATTAGCTATGAATTTTCTATATATGAATATCCATTTGACGACATTGTAAGTTATATAAAAGAAAAACAAAGTACTAGATGTGTATGCCATGTAAATGGGATGTCCAACTGGCATTGTGGTATTTTTACACTAATGTTATCCTAAATGTTAAAAATTATTTTTCTTATTTTAAAAAGGAGGCTACCAGTAATCGGCGGAGATAAAGTAACTAATGGATGTATATGGAGATGAATTTTTTTTTAAATATCATTCATAGTTTCTTTAAACAACTTGTATTATGGAAGTTCAAACTTGGTCTAGCTTTTTTATTTTCTGGAAGTTTCTATTTTGATTGTAATTTTACACAAATTTTTTAATTTCACATCTGTTGCAGATTTAAAATATGTAAAATATTGTGAAAATTATGAGTTTAGACATGCACGGGTTGTTACACTAGTTAATAAACCAATACTACACAAATAATAAAATCATTATTTTTTTGTTAAATATAAATTTGGATCAGTTAAAAGTGATGATCCAAATTTGAATCAGTACTATTCACTGATCCAAATTTGGGTCAATATTTGGATCACTGTTGGAGGTGAATTTGGGATAATCTGCCCCAAATTTGGATCTTTGATTCACTGTTGGAAATGCTCTTAGGGGTGTTCATCAAATCTCACGAACCACACAAATCTTTAGCACTACCCCGCACTGCAAACGTGATTTTAATCCTTTTAGCGCGATTATGGTTTTATTTTTTGATAAACCGTGCGGTGTTGTTCGGGTGATGGTTTGACATTTTAATAATGTGGATCAAATTACGCCGAACCGTAATTTTATAATATATATATATATACATATATATACACACATATATAGAGAAGGGATCAATTAGTAATTTTTTTTTCTTGAAAAACTGAGTAACTAAATCTTAGCCTTTAAATTGGTGGCATGAGTTCGGATTAAATTATGACAAGTGTTAGATATTGAGTGCAGTGAAATATAACACAGGGGTGGGGGTAAATGTGTAACTTTGGTAGTGTTTGGATTAGATTGAACAAAGCAGATATGAATTTTGTAGAGATAAATTACTTGACAGTAAACACACAAAATAAGATATCAAAAATTCACTTGATTATATTAATCAAATTTATTTTGCTACAAATATGTGTTCTTAAATTTAAGAACCCAGCTACAAATCTTAAGAAAAAATACAAGATTTTTCTAGATCTGTTTTCTTTTTTCTAAACTAAGGACCCGTGCATGCTTTATAAACCAACGACAATGGATTACAAAACTTGCACTAAAATGTACAACACGGTTTCTAAAGCTATCTTGTCTATTTCATTTTCTGGTGTTAGCAAATCTATGAAGAATCTTGTAGGTCTGTGACCATCCTTTGTCCAGTGAATCTTGGCCCTTGATCTTGTATTCTTCAAGCTGCTTTTGTAGTGTTTCTAATTCAGTGAATGAATTGTTTGTTGACTGATAATCTTGAATCTTGAACTTGTCTGTATTTTAAATTATGAGATAGGTTGTCGAGGTCTCCTTTGTTCAGTAGAGAAGTGACATATCGACAAGTAAAATGACTTATCAATATCTCGAGTTCTCGACATATATAAATGACTTGTCAAGGTCTCTAGTTCTCCACATGTAGAATAAGTTGTCGACATCTCTAGTTCTCGATATAGGCTTTTGAATTTTTGACATTTTGAGTTCTCTACATGAGAATTTTTGACTTGTCGATATCTCTAGATCTCTACATGAAGAAATGGCTTGTCAATATCTCCAGTTCTCTACATATACATTTTGACTTGTCGATATCTGAGATCTCTACATGCAGCTTGACTTGTTGATATCTCATGGGACTTCTCTACAAGTCATTTTGGACTTCTCGATATCTCTTGATATGTGAATTTTCGATATTTGACTTAGAACATTTTTCTTAGAATAATATTATTTAAATCCAAGTTGCTATATTTCTCTCTGAGTCATGATCATGAATTAATCTTCTTCCGGAGTTTATTTCTTAGCTTGAAGGTTGTTCAAAGAAAACTCCTTTAGTCTAATCTACTTAACATTTTTACAGACTCAAGGAATGCAATTACAGAATACAAAAAAATATTATTATACAACTTATCCTTAGGGCTGCCAAAATGACTTAGTCTTGTTATATACAGGCATGTCTTGCACACCAATCTCCCCCAATTTGCGAGTAGATCACTTGTCACAAATTCATGCTTGATAACTAGACTAACCCCAAGCTAAAATCAAATACAATGAGACTGACAAATTTACAAAGTACATTGTTATACAAATTGCAGTTACATCAGTATAGAGTTACAAAGCTTAACTAAATTTCTCATAACTAGGTTCTTTTCTAATAAGATCCTTGAGTTTGACTAATACTTCAAGTTTTTTAATAATCTCAGTCCCTCTTAGAGCTTCCACTAGTTTGAGCCATTCAGCTAATGAGTAACTGTTTAGCAAGTGAATCATGTACCTTACAAACTTGTTGGTCTTTATCTTCAGAAAGTGTCCATCCTTAGATACTCTGCTCAACCCTAGCTTTAAGTTCATTTGATCTTTTTTCAAACAACTATCTCCTTATCATCTTTCCTTCCTCTTTCCTCCCTCTCAGCCTTTTCCCTTGCATGCCTAATATTCCTTTCTCTTAAGCTCTCAGCCAAGATAACCTTGTACATGAATCCCTTGCATTCATCAAACTAATCACTCTCTCCAATTCTGCAGTTGCAAATGTCTCAATTACTTCTTTATATAAAAAAATGAAGGTGCCATCTTTGTAGTAAATCCCGACTTCTCTTAGAGTAACAACACAAACTTTGACTATCTCCCCAACTAAGTATTTGTGATAATCATCATCTGATATGTTCTCAAAAATTGGTAGAAAGTCATTTTTTATTGATGCAATCCTTAAGAGCACCAGCATCAACTTGAATTTCTCATATCTTTCTTCATGCTGTCTTGAAGTGAGTTCTAGGTTGAGGTTTGAATGAAGGTGGTTTAGATATTTTCTTGAGTGAGGTTTGGTTAGATGTGATAGGGATTTTGTGTAGGAAATGTGTAGTTGGTTTGTATAGGTACTTGGGCTTTGAGGTTTGGATTGATTGGGTGTTTGTTTGGCTAGGTTTATGGGTTTGAGTTGGTAGAGTTTGTGAAATTTGAGTTTCTTGAACTTTCTGTTTCTTTTATCCTCCTTCTCCATCCTTCTTCTTTTTCTTCTCATCCTCCTTTCCTTTCTTATCCTCCTCCCCCTTCTTCTTGTCATCCACTTTGCTACCACTAGTTTTGCTAGAGTGACTTGGATTTGAGCTTGAAGATTTATG
Source organism: Apium graveolens (assembly GCF_009905375.1). Taxonomy (NCBI): domain Eukaryota; kingdom Viridiplantae; phylum Streptophyta; class Magnoliopsida; order Apiales; family Apiaceae; genus Apium; species Apium graveolens. The sequence continues at coordinate 93,846,309 of NC_133648.1, forward strand.
CTCATTTTCTTCTGCTCATCATTATCCAGATCATCTTTTGTGTTGATTTGTGTTATAGGTAACATAGTGTCTGCATTTTTCAAGTATCTTCCCAGAATTTTGATCATTTCCACATCCTCAAAAGTCTTGATCTTCTTTGACTTCAATGTTGTCTCCAAGATCATCATTAAATTTGTGTTTCCCATGATATATTGTTTTGGAATTTGAAAGTGTTTACATTTCTTGGTGTTTGGAAAGATGTAGGCCACTCCATTGCTTGGATGAAGGTAGGCTTCATGAAATACACCTATTTGACCCTTTTTGAGCTCATTAAGCAGGAGAGTGTCCTTTGGAGTTACCATATTTACTCTGTTGATGAAGATATCCAGCTCATATGTTCTTCTTGATTGTAAAAAGGAGAGAGAAACCTGCATGTATCTGTCCTCACCTGAGTCATTTATGTTAATCATTATTCTCTTCTCCCTGAAATTTTATCCAGTCACCATCACCACCCTCAGGAAATTGATGTTTTTATCCACTGCCTTCTTGTAGGAGAAATGATTGAAATTTAGAGAGACTCTCAGGGCTTCCAATAGCTTACTCTTCTTTTATAAGGAACAATAGCTTGCTGATTATCTCTGAGAGCCTTACCGTTTCCACCTCTCCTACCACTTCTGGATCCTCTAACTCTACCTCTTCCTCTAGAAGGACCTTGATTTGTAGTTTAAAGTTGACTGAGAATTTCCTCCCGTTGCTTGAGCATTTTTTCATTTGACATGTCAGGAAATTTATCAGCTAAGTGAGTGAGAGCCCTCCTGTCAAACAGCTCCTCATCTCATTTGTCCTTATGATAGAGAGTTATACTATCACCAGCCTTGGTCCTGAATGTCCATTAAAATCTCTAAGCATCATTAGGATTATCAATTATCACTTCATTCTCATCAGGAATTGCAGATACAGTTTGTTTTTCCATCAGGATCTGAGAGTGAGTAACTGTCTGAGTTTTTATACTCTTTGAACCATATTTAGAGACATGAATTGACTGTGTGGTTTGGGTTTGAGTTTGAATTCCAGTTTTAGATTGAACCACCACAGCATCAGAGGTCCCCTAACCATCATTATCAGGATTAACATCATCTTTCCTCAATACTGATTTAGGTGCACATTTTGTCTTGGCTACCATCTCCCCCCTTTTGGCATCAAAACCTTATAACAAGGAGAAAATGACATCCATCTTCTGATGTGTGGCTTGTTGATTTGCTTCAATAGCAGCCAATATTGCATTTATCTATTCTTGTTGATATTCCACATTCATCATCCTCTTGACCAACCCATTGTGCTTATTTGTGCCTTTGATAGTCACAGAAAGGTCAGCAACTTCTTCTTTTAAGTCAATATTAGAATCCTTCAAGACAGAGATAGAAGAATGCATCCCTTTGACTACCGTAGTAGCTTTCGTCACATTTTTAAGCTTAGGATTAGTAGTAGAGTTGACAACATGATCCACAGGAGTGTGAGCAGCTTCCAAAGAAATTATTTCATTAGCTAACCTCCAAGAATGATTCCACTAATGTGCCCTATGCGTATTAAGAGCAGCATGGTCTGATGAAGATCCAAAAGTAGTAAATTTATAAGCTTTAATGGCAGCTTTAAGCTGTGCACCATTAGAATCATCATCATTTTCAGAATCAGAATCAGAGCTTCAGGAATATCAGGTGAATCAGGAACTGGATCATCAACTTTTCCTTTAAGTTTGAGATCAGGAATACTAGTATCCTGTGATGAACCTAAAACAAAAGAACAAGTAACACCTAAATCTCTCTGTTCTTTTAAAGTGATCTCATCACTTCTCACACATATATTACTTTTAATAATAATATTCTGCTCACTATTTTCACTCAATTCTACCTCTCCTTTTGTCAGTTCAGGAGAATGCCTCTCAAAAATTCTATTTTTCACTAAATATTTTCCCACAGCCTGACTATAAAAGCCCAAATCACTTACAAAAGAAGAAATAAGAGATGGAAAATAGGAGCGGTCTTTATTTATATAAATAGGGGTATCCTCATGCAAAGGTCAATTTATAATCATATTAACAGATAAAGTAGAAGATATAGTAGAATTTGTACTTTGAGCACTTGTATCAAATGGAAAAGCAGTGATATGAGTCACAAGGATAGATCCAGTATTGTTCTTGACAGTAACAAGTTCAACCTCTTGATCAAGATTTGAGGTGTCAGGAATAGCTTCATCAGGATCGAGAACTGTTGTGTCAGGATTGGATCCTTTGTCAGGATTTGCAAGTTTGCCTGCATCGGTACTTTGAACTGATGGTTCTTGTATGACTAAAGGCTGTGAAGCTGCTTCAACCCTTTGAGTTGAAGGTTCTTGTGGGCTTCCCTCAAATATAGGATCATTGATCACAACATCTAATTTAGCCAAATGCTCCTGATGAGCTTCCTTCAGTTGAACATGTTGTAGAATATTAATCTCCACATAATCAGGACCACCTTAAGCATTGTCAGGAACTGTCCTTTGAGTTGGAATGTCTGCACTCTCACTTTAAGAGAGTGGTTCTTGTGGTACAGGAGGTTGAACAACTGCACTTTCATTTTTAGAAAGTGGTTCTTGTGTGTTGTGCTCCTTCTGTGGAGATTGCAATTTAGACTTCTTTATAGTAAAGACTTCTTTATGGTGAAGACTTCTCTTACTTTAGCCTTACACTTTCCAGCTTGATCAAGACCAACTTTCCTAGCTAGATCTTTCATCCTCTAAGCTGAGACCATAATAAATTTAGCTGGAGGTGAGTCAGGATTTGATTGATCATGAATTAGTATGAGCTCATAGGGAATTGATGATGTGGCACTGTCAGGATATATATTTTCTTGATAAGGAGCAGCATGAAGTGTAGTCCGCATCCTGACTTTTTCCTGTTTGTCTTTAAGCTTGTCAGCCCCTTTATAAATTTTCTCTTTTTCTTTGGAGCATCCTCTCCAACAGCAACCTGTGTATCCTCAGCAACAGGACCAGCAACCTTCACTGGTTTAATTTTTAGTTTGAAAGTGATAGGTGCCTCATCACTATCAATATCTGAGCTATCATCAACTATTCTCCTGCCATATGTAGTTTTCCTTTTCTTCTCATCCAATTCTTTTATAATCCTTGTTCGTGGAACATGCTTTTTATCTCTAGACAATTTCCTTTCTCCACCTTGTTCCTTCTGTGTTTGTGGTGTGGGTGAAATAATCCCTGGACCTGATTGTCCTCCTGACACATCAGTCTCAGCTGGTTGTTTAAATGTTACAACTGATTCCTTTTGGGAAGAACCGGAGGTAGAAATGTGTTTAGGTGTGTGTTTGGAAACAGAAACACTTTGGTCATGAATAGGGTTGGGTGTGCCCTGTTCCACAATGTCAGGATTTATCATATTATATTTATGTGGCATGACCCTTGTTAGGAATTTCCACATCTCTCTAGGTAAATTAGCCCTACCAACAAATTTATCTTTTTTGGCCAAATCTTGCATTGATTTTGATGTTATTTGGAAAACAAAAATTAGTTCATCATCATCAAAGGAAACATAAGGCAATAGGTAAGTAAAGATTAACTATAGAAACCTAATATATCATATCACGCCATCCTTCTCACTCAATCTGGCTATAATAAATTGTAAAATTGTATTACCATAATCAAATGCATAACCCTTGATTAAGGAATTGCCTAATTGCAGGGATACTAAAGGAAGAGCATCAAAATTTATTACCTTATTCAGAAAGGCATGGCTGATATAATAAAAATAAAAATTCCACTCATTTCTCAGCTTTGTCATGAACAACTCTCTAGCCTTTGCCAATTCTGTGATATGGCCTATCTCCCTTACAAACTCAAAGATAGTTGCAGTAGGTGTTACCACATCATCCTTACCATTTAAGGAAGGCAGCTTCAATGCCTTTTCCATAACATCAGCATTAATCTCATATTCCTTCTTATATTAGTGAAGAGAATTATACCTTTTGTAGCATCAATTCTAGCATAATTAAACCAAACTCGACAAGGAGCTGTTAAAGCATACCCAATATCACTTTGGGAAAGAAAATCTTAAAACATATGAAAATCAATGTAAATATCATCAAGATTCAAAGGATATTTAAAGTTATTTGTAGTAACAGTCTTATCATGAAACATGTACTTGGTGGAAGTGAGCTTTGAGACAGAATCAGTATTGGCCAGTTTATAAAATTAGGGTTTTTTAAAGAAAAAATTGAGTTCGAAAATTTTGCAGAGAGAGAATGGAAGAAGATGAACAATTGTGTGTATTGTGAATATGAATAGTTTTGTTAGAAACTGGTAGAGATCTAATTACACAGGAACACAATTAACACATGGAAACAATTAATTAGATGACATTATTAGTGGACTAGATAATGTGTTAAACTAGTTAATATTGCAAGCTTTTAAGGAACAGTTGTGTGTTACTGTGCCTATAAACTAGCAATTATATCAATACATTATTCAAATTACACACAACCCTCGTATTAAGTGCAAAAATTACTCTCAATTATACTGAATTAACTCAAGTAGCAATTAAGAAAAATAATTGTACAAAATCACAAAATACTCACAATCAGTATTTGAGCTTATCAGGATCCGATTACCTTAGCAGGATTCAAGTTGTTAGGATTTGACATACCTTGTCAGAATTTGATTGTCCATATCAGGATTTGACTCACCTTGTCAGGACATGGTGTGTCAGGATTTGACTAGTACAATCAGGATTTAACAGATAATTTCTTCTCATGGCTGAACATTCCAAGTTCATGTATAAGCTTTGCAAAGGTTGCTTCTGGTAATGGCTTGGTGAAGGTGTCAACTACTTGTTGATCAGTTGGAACAAAATGAAGCTCAATTGTTCCTTCCATGACATGTTCCCTGATAAAATGATATCTGATACTAATGTGTTTTGTGAGAGGATGTTGCACTGGATTTCCTGTCATACCTATTGCACTTTGATTGTCACACTAGATAGGGATCTTTGAGTAAGACAATCCATAGTCCAAAAGCTAATTTGTCATCCAAAGAATCTGAGCACAACAACTGCCTGTAGCAATATATTCAGCTTCAGTTGAAGATGTAGAGATGGATTTATGTTTCATGCTTTTTCATGTAACAAGTCTTCTACCCAAATACTGACATCCACGTGAGGTACTCTTTCTGTCAATTTTATATTCTTCAAAATCATCATCTGAATAGCCTATCGGACTAAAATATGAATCTCTTGTATACCACAAAGCAAGAGATTGAGTCCCATTTAAATATCTTAGTATTCTTTTCACAACAACCAAATGAGGTTCTCTAGGCTTGGCCTGAAACCTTGCACACATACAAGTTGCACACATAATATCTGGTCTACTTGTAGTTAAATACAATAATGAGCCAATCATACCTCTTTAAACAATGATGTCAACCTCGTTACCTTCATCAGGATCCAACTTAGTAGTAGTGGCCATTGGCGTTGTTGCTGTAGAACTTTTTTGCATATTGAATCTAGTCAATGGATACTTTGTATACTTAGACTGATTAAATAAAATACCCTCATCAGTTTGTGTGACTTGTAGTCCAAGAAGTAGCCCAGTTCCCCCATCATACTCATTTGATACCTTGACTTCATAAGATCAGAAAATTTCTTGCACAACTTGTTGTTAGTAGACCAAAAAGTTATGTCATCAACATAGATTTGCACTAAAAGCAGGTTTTTACCCTTATTAATGTAAAACAAGATTTTGTCAATTGTACCTCTTTTGAAACCACTTTCAATCAAAAAATTTACAAGTGTTTCATACCAGACCCTTGGTGCTTGTTTGAATCCATATAAAGATTTATCAAATCTGTACACATGATTTGTAAATCTTGGATTAATGAAACCAGGTGGTTGCTCAACATATACATCTTATTCTAACTCTCCATTCAAAAAAGCCTTTTGACATCCATCTGAAAGACTTTGAATTTCTTATGAGTAGCATAAACAAAGAAAATCCTAATAACTTCCAGTCTTGCCACAGGAGCAAATGTTTCATCATACCCAATGCTCTCTTGTTATAAATATCCCTTTACAACAAGTCTAACTTTTTTCCTAATTAAAGTGCCTTCTCAATCTATCTTGTTCCTGACAACCCATTTTATGCCAGCTACTGATTTGTTCTTTGGTCTTGGAACAAATTTCCAAACTTAATTTCTTTTACACTCATTTGATTTTTCCTGCATTGCTTGAATCCAATCAATATCTTTGAGTGTATCCTATACTTTTTTTGGCTCCTCTTTAGAAAGAAAATTATGATAGAGGCATTCATGCTCAGTTGCACTCCTTGTCTGAACACCAGCATCAAGATCTCCAATGATAAGATCAGGTGTCTGATCTTTTGTCCATTTGACAACTTTTGGAAATCCAGTTCTATTTCCTGATGCTGCCCCTGAATTGGATGCATCATTTTCATGTGAAGCTCCCCCTGTATCAGTGTTTTCATTGTCTGATTGAGTAAAGCTTCCAGTTATGGACTATTCACCAAATTGATCTTAACGCCCAGTTGCATGATTTCCTCATGATAAACTGTCATTTGTTGAACTTGAAGAATTTCAAGTTGATCCAGTATTTCCTAATTCATCAGTATCATCATGATTAGATTCACTAGAGTTATGATTGTCATTTTGTTGATGTTGCTCCCCCTCAACATGTGCATCTTCAGTAATCAACTCTAGATTAGGATCGGTATCTTCATCAGGATTTGACTCATCATCAGGATTTGATGAGTCATCAAGATTTGAATCATTTATCGACTTGAGCTTTTTGATTGTAAAAACAAGTTCCTTATATGTATCTTCTTCAATTTCAGGAATCTTCTTCTCATCAAAGGAAACATGGATTGATTCAACAATAGTTTTTATTCTCAGATTGAATAATTTATAGGCTTTTAAAGATGGATATCCAACAAAAATACCCTCATCAGCTTTTCTATCAAATTTTCCAAGCATTTCAGGATGTGTTCTCAGTACAAAGAATTTGCATCCAAAAATGTGAAGATGCTTCAAGATTGGCTTCTTTTCCTTGATCATTTAATAAGGAGTTAATCCATGTCTGTTAATAAGAGTCAAATTCTGAGTATAACAGGCAGTGTTGACAGCTTTATCCCAAAAGTAAGTTGGCAGATTTGCTTCCACAAGCATTGTTCTTCCAGCTTCAATCAGTGTCATATTTTTTCTTTCACAACTCCATTTTATTAAGGTGTGCCTGAAGCTGAGAATTGTTGAGAGATTCCTTTGTACCTGCATAACTCATCCATCTTGGAGTTCTTGAATTCAGTGCCATTATTGTAACACCCCCAAATCCGGGGTCGGGGATCCGGGTTGTCACGAGTTCCATTTCCCTTAATAACACCCAATCTTAATAAACAATTAACTACTCTGTACTGTGACCCCACAATAAACACACACACCACAAGTTATAGTCTTAGAGATGAATACTCAAAAAAAACACAAGTTCTTATATTCCACAATTATAAACCATTACACCTTAAAAGGGTTCTGAATAAATTTACATATTCCTTGCCATTATTACAATTCATATTATACATAAGTCTGGTTCATCAATAGTTGAAAACCTAGCCTATTGGTAGCTCCTACATCAGCTACGGCGGCATCAATGCTTCCAGAAGACTGCGGAACGTTTTCTAACCGCTTGCGAATCGAGAGCTTGGTCCTATTCATCTCTTCTATCTGTTGTTGTGTGAAGAAAGAAGAAAGCAAGGGTGAGCAGCAAGCCCACCAAAATAATATGTATAATGATTAACAATATATGAGCCTTCTCATAGTAATCATGAAAGTCTTGGTCAAAAGAAATGAACCAAGTTTGATATCATAATGCGATGAAGTCGCAAAATATTCAGTATATATACATATATACTTTTCAAAATCTTGGAAGTCCTCTTCCATGCATAATATACATAGAGTTCCCGTTTATAACTGTATAAAACTATCGTTGCAAGGTGATCTCATATATCTAACCTTGTCTCAACATTTTTCTTAAAATCTTTGACATGCATAAGATAATCATTTACTAGATATAAGTTTGAAAGATGAAGTTACAAGATACTCCAATATACTTATATCTTCTCCAAATACTACTTGAACTACCACCGTTCAAGTTATAATGAGCTTTCAACAGTTCATCACATAGATGAGACTACAAGACAAGATTTGAATAGATTAATCTTTGAAGTATTATTGAAGGAAATGAATTTATGATATACTTCATTAAGACCCGATATATATATCCACATATACATCTTCTTTATACATTTCCGGAAAACCTCTGTCATGTAAAGTATGAACAGAATTTGTAACATCCAATAAATTTTTGGAAGGAAAAGAATTTTGGCATAAACCCGATATCTTGCTGATCAGGCAAAGGTACCAATAAGTAACCTTTTCTACTGGTAGATGGATGAATCCCCCACCGGTCATCACCCTGGCCACATAAGGACCTTGTGCTGGACCGCCACCCGGCCTCTTACGCGTTGATGGACTGCCACCCAGCCACTTACACTTTGATAGACCGTACCCCGGCCTGTCGCTTATGCCGACTCAATTAGATGGACTTACTTCCCGAATGTTGGGCAAGTAATCAAATTGTTTTCTCAAAACAGCAACCACGTTGCGAATGTAAAATACACCACAGAGCCGGATCCCCCAGGTTTTGAGCGAGTATTTAAATCCCCTTTGAAAGGAAGATCTTAAATTTAAAAGAATGAGTTTTGGGATCCGCCCTAACTTTTAGAAATCATTTTGAAGACTCAAAAACATTTTTAAGAATGTTTGGAGTACTGCTGATTTATTAAAATAAATCAGTCCCGATATATTAGAAATATCTGAATATTATTATTTAAATAATATTCTCATAAAGATAATCCTTATAAAAATAATCGAAGTAGAAGTTTTAAAACTCATACTTGAAATAAATATTAAATAACCAAAGATATACTTATACAAAAGTATTATCTTTATTTGAGTAATCGAAAATAAGTTTGATTATCGAAACATTATTCTTTAATAAAATAAAGAATTCTATTAAATAATAATCGGAGTCATAATACCTCGAATGAATATTATAAATAATATTCATTAAATAAAATAAACGGAGTCATACATCCTCAAATGAATATCCAAATAATAATCATTAAATATAATAAACAGAGTCATAAGTCCTCGAATGAATATTCAAATAATATTCAGCTATCGAATAAACCTTATTCGATTAATAGTTTTGAAAACTATTCATATATATATATATATATATATATATATATATATATATATATATATATATATATATATATATATATATTATACTCGGGAGCCTCGCCTCCCGGTTTTAGAAAAAGTTCACCTTTTGATCCCCTATACTAAGGGTAAACTCAAATATCGCTTATCTCTAGCATAGGCATTATGCAACTATAAGCATTTGAACCAACAGATATATAAATCAAGAATATGAAATAGGCATGCATATATACTATATCACATGCTAAAATATATCGCAAGATCATGCATATACACATATACATCACAACAACAATTATACGGGTAGAAAACTTGCCTGAGCAACTGGGGGTTATAAATGGCTTGGGACGAGTCTGTTACCTATAAACAACATATAAGTTGGAATTAAACCAAAGTCACTTGTAAATCTATACTTTAACCAATTTAGACTCTAACGCTCGCTTTGCGCTTAATGATTCTCTTAAGTCGCTCGAGTACCCTCGGCTCCACCATTTTTAATAAATTAACCATTATGAGTTTTAAGGAGATTCTTTCGCGAGTGTCTTACCAACTGCCTAACACACTTTACATAAATGTTTCATACTCCAATTAGCCCTTTTAGGTATTTAACCTATGTTTCAAAGTAAGGCGAGGGGTAATGATTCGTTCGCGAAACGTCATTACTTAAAACGGCCGTTTCTCCTAAACCGTACATCGGAATCAAACGAACCACATATCAAAACGAAGCTCGTAACATGAACTATCTAAACATGGCAATGGTCAAAACCTAGGAGGGAGTTCTCGGGTCCTAATATTATGAACAAAAGCAGTCTAAAGTAAATCGGACATTACGACGGCTATATTTACGCGATTTCCCAAATTAATACCATTCCAAATCAACCACCAATCAATCCCAATTTATTCATACAACCAAATACATACATATCACACTACAACAGCCCCAACACCTCAAGTTCTCCAATTTATGTTATTCTCAACATGAATTTAAAACTATACTTATGTCCTTTACTAATCAACAAGATTCAACATTCAATTCACTACAACTCCAACCCAAACTCTAAACCTACAAGCATCAAGCTACTCTTTTACCATAACAATCAAAATCATCCTAATATACAAAGTAAAGCTAGGGTTTGGAGATGTTATACCTTCCTTGAAGTGATTGGAGTAGCTAGGAAGCCTTAAGAAGCCTTGAGATGTCTTAGGGATGCTTGGATCTTAAAGGAAAAACAAGAAAAATCAAGTTAAAAATCTTGAAATCACTATTCATTATCTTCTTCATTGATTTCTTGGAGAATATTGTGAATGATTTGGAGGCTTAAACTTATAGGATAGCTATATCTATGCATAAGGAGTACTAGATAATTACCTTGTGATTTAACAATGCTTGGAACTAGGATTTTGATTTTTCTTCCTTTGGAAAAGAAGAAAAGCCGAGAGCAAGATGAAGAAAATAAAATGATCTTTGTGTTTTGGGTGAAATGATTGTTGCTTGGTTGTTTTTTGATTAGATTTTGGTTAATTACCTTATTAACCTTGAACTTTGTGTGGTTATCATACATCCACACCTCCTTCCCCCCTATGTCATGCTTATATCACCTTGTGATGTCATCATCCCTTACTTGCCCTCTTCTTATTGGTTGGATGACCTCATCATCCCTAACCTCCGTGATTAACTTCCTAATTGGTTGCCTAATGACCGCTGATCTATTATACGGTTCACTTAACTTTCGTTCTCGTTTCTCATTCGAGGGATCATACCCGGGATCTTATTACCTGGGTTTCCTTAACCTTTCTCAATACATTATAATCCTTTTATGATCCTCTCTTATAATCCTTTATTTTAAATCCTTTTTATCCTGTTACCTTATATTCAATTCTTTCCGTATCTAGTGGCTTTCCGGGAAAAATCAAAGTGTTCGGATTTGGATTTTGACGATCTTTACATACACTTATATCCCATATAAAGTACTAATAAGATCTCAGAAGATCAATAAAAGAACCCCTACATAGTGTGGCATGAAAAGTTTTCTCATTCAGCATAATCAGCAAAAACACTATTCATAAGGGTTACAAAAAAAAATCAAAATTTTGGGGTTATTACAGTCTCCCCTCCTTAAAAGGATTCCGTCCCGGAATCAGATAGAAAATGAATAGGGATACTCTCTAAGCATTGCACTTTCTAACTCTCTTAATTTTCCCTCATTGGGGTTCTACCATCAAACTCTGACTAGTTTGATAACCCTTACTGGTTGCTCCATATAGGTCAAGTCTGGTTGCATGTCTATGCGCTCATATGCCCCTATTTATCTGGCATCCGAATTACACTACCTTAATATTGATACGTGGAACACGTTATGAACTTACTACATGTTCGGGGGTAGGGCTAGCTCATATGCTAACTTCCCAATACGTCTTACTATATCCAAGGGTCCAACAATTCATGGGCCTAGCTTTCCTTTCTTTCCGAACCTCATCCATCTTTTCCAAGGGAATACCTATAACAGCACTAGGTCCCCTACTTCCTATTCCTTGTCCTTTCGTGTCAAATCAACATATTTATCATGTCCATCTTGGGCTACTACCAGCCGTCCTCTGATTAGATCTATCATATCCTTGGTCCTTTGGACCACTGTTGGTCCGAGCATCTTGCGCTCTACAACTTCATCCTAACATAAGGGAGATCGACATTTTCTTCCCTCAAAGATCTCATAAGACAACATCTCGATACCTGACATACGATCTATTATCGTGAGAAAACTCAATCCGCGTTAAGTGATCATTCCAAATTCTTTCAAGTCTATTGCACAGACTCTCATTATAGCTTTTAGCATTAGAGCTTTTGCTTCTCAATACCCATTCTTTTCCAGTTCGTAATCGCTGCTACCTTCCATTCCTAATATTATACTGGTTATACTTTTGCTCGTTAGCGTTCTATAACCTTTTAATAAATGCGTCAACCTTAGTATCACGAACGTGTTTCCATTCCGAATACCACCATAACTTTACTACTCCTTTTTCAGCTGCTTCTATCTTTGGAAGCTTGATCAATCATATAGAAGTAAAGGAATTTGTTGAGAGATCACTATGATCATGAACACTTGTTATATCGCATAGTTAGTACAGAAGGTGGCCAGCCTTTAGTACTTGACAAGCAATTAAACAATAGATGGTATCCTACTAGGCTTCTATCACACAGATAGATAGTCATTCGACAATACCTCCCCTTCTGGAAGGGTTGTTCTTCTCAGCTTACATGAAATGAAAAGAAAAGAAAAGAACGAACTGAAGAGAATTGTATATTCGTAAAAAAAATTTTATTGCCATAAAATATCTGGCTTGGAATCTACCTCTGAACTATAGAGGTTTGTCATAGGAGAACAAAACATATATGTATTTATATTAACATCAAGTATTATAGCATCGTATTTCACATGCCTAAATATTTTTGCTATTCCGTCCATCATTCTATGGACCCATGGTCTTCCTCGAGCTTATACACAATCACCTTTGAAACTCCCTCAATATCGAAAATCGAATCTGGGATCTCATTCTAGACATCATCGTTACTAGAATTCTATGCTTGCACCGCAACCTTCCTCATATAGTAATACAACTCTCTTTTCATAAGAGGGAATAAATATTCAATAGGTAGATACTCTACTTAATTAGTCCATCAATGATAACTTATACATTACCACGACCCGATTAGTGGTACTCAATCTCAACATTCATTCCAATACAACTCTCACGGTTGTAATCAGCTCATTACTCGCAGAATCATTGTTGCATTACTATGGTCCACTACTGACCTACTGTCATCATTCACGTTCCATGAAATCTTAATATCTAACCATACGGAGTCCATACATGTCGTATCAAATCCTTCTAAGGAGGTAACATAATCACCATTACTGATTCATGAAGAACACTCCTGATCCTGACATACATACATGACATGAAGCAGATAAAATTGCAGAAGAGTTTCAATCAAAGCAACGATAGCAGGTTAATACCATTCTTAATCATATGCCTTCGATAGAAGACTTAACTCAAAAGTTCGTTTAGTCCTTTTGAAATATGGTCCAGGCTCATTCTCAAGACAGTACCTTCTAAGATAGATAGCCCGCTCATGGCGATTACACAAATTAAACCTTTACCAAACTACTATTACGGTTGGGTATTGCACAGTCATCAGAAGGAATGTCAATCTTTCAAACCATAATACAACCTTTACGGCTTCAACCATTATAACTGTATTCCTCTGGCACGAGCGCCTGTAATTGTCCTCTTACACTTAAAGTGTCGGCCACCTCTTTGGCCTTTCTTGATAGTAATATTTCCTTACAATCAATGTCATCTTAACCACTTTCACTAATTTTCTACCTCATTTCCCATCACCGCTTGTGTGAAGATGTTTTCCTTAAAATATGATGAGTAAAAATAGAAAAAAAATTATCACCATTTTTTTTCCATAAGTTATTGCCTCAGTCTTTAGAGGTTAATCACTGTCACGACTGACTCTCAATCATACTTAGAACATCTTTTATCTTAGGCCCTAATTGCCCTGAACAATTTCGACCTTTACTGGTTCGATCCATACTTTCTCGCGGTTTAACACGTGCCCACCTGGCATTATTATAATTACGCCATATTTCCTTCATCAAAATTTCTATTCTTGAGAACTTTGAATATTACCTTTCTCCTTGTAAAACCTCTAAGGTTATCCTTAAATCCTTCATCAGGTACACCCTAGGCACAGGGCATATCAAGATACCATTTATTAATACCAGAATCATTGTCTATATACTTCTGAAAAATTTCTCCACTGATCCTTAAAGGTTGTTATTACCTTAATCCTTTCCAATTCATACTGTCAAAACTCATACTATCCCTATTAAGGGTGAAATGCCAACCTTTATGCATTCCCCTAAGATTCGTTTTAAGTTACCGATGTTCTATCCTTAATTCCACCTTTAAAAAGGGTACATGCATCCTTCCATGGATAAATCAAGTCATATATCCCTGATAGGGGTGTCTTATTCAATAATTCCCACCTCGATAGTATATGCCTAATTTTCACAATAACATCTGTATTCAAAATGAGGTCAATCAATATGGCCTCCAAAAGATAACAACGGTTATCCGCTTTTCTTGCCTAATTTGGTAACGATAACAAGGATGTTCTGGAAGATATTGGTCGTGTTCAACGTGAACTTCTTCTTAATAATTCCTTATTTACTTTTGTTGTTTATCTCAACAGTCATCTCAATGTTGGGATATCTCTCATACCTGGCGTCTCCCTTCCTGGGTATCGAGCCACCGGTCTTACACTTCACATTCTTGAAGGTCACTTCCTTCATCCAATTTTCCTAATTTCTTACTTCCTTGTCTCCTCAGTCTATCTGCGTCTCATTATTTATCCTTCGAACTATTTCAAGGTTTCCTCGAATCCTCCCAACTTACAGGGGATAAAATATATGTATCTCTTATGCCTTCAATCATCAATTTTAACTAATGGTGAATCACCCTCATCCTGACGATTACATACTTTTCTATTTCTATTGCTACGAGTCTTTAGGGTTTCCTCATACCCAACTCCCTTATCATTCCTCATCCTTCCACTTCAGTTTCTTTTTATTTTCCTTTCTCTTACAATCATTTCATGAACCAACACAACATAAGCATTGATTTCAAACATCCCGTCATTCTAGATTCGTGTCCTCAGAACGAATCTTGACAACTTTTACAACTTAGATTCATAATTCATCATACTCGTCTGCCTTTGTTCTGGCTCTAAAGCTTTTACACTATCTCCATAACCTTGGGAAGTACTTTCCTGAAAATAATTGACTGATCTTAAATCAGTTTATTATAATCTCTTGCTTCGTGCCTTCCTTGGCCTTTCACCAGCGGGTGGTCTCTCTCTTAGGAGGGTAAGTGACAAAAATAGTCTTTTGTGATTCGCCAATCATTTAGAATCTCAAATGATTCCTCTATTTCCTTTAGCCAGGCTCTTGCCTCGGCTGGGCCAGCTTGTTCCTTGGAACTCTGAGAGCTTAGCGACTTAGAGGTCCTAAAAGAATTTCCCACTACATTGTTTCCCTCAAGGTGGTGGTTGGGAATAAAGTATAAGTTCTGTTTAGACAGGTCCATGAATTTCCGTATAGGAGTACCGTCTCGGGTCTCCTTATCTCGCTCGACTTCAATTTTCTCAGTCTAAATATTTCTTCCTACTCCCCATAATTGGGGTCATCTTTTAATTTAAAATCCTCATTTTCCACTTTATTATATTCCGGGTTCCTTATATCTTAATTGCGACCTCCCTGATTATCACATTCAAGGTTTGCCCCTAATCTTATTCCTTGTGGGGGCATATTACTTGGATTTTGTTTTTTGAGAATCTCTGGATATTTGTCTTACTTACTTTGCTTAAGTCTTTCCCTCGTTCAGTCCTTGCACGATTGCAAATTATGAATTCTCAAGTTCGATAAACTTCATGACACTCTCTTAAGTGTTAATAGTGCAATTAACAATGTGATCTTATCACAAACAAACTGATCTGAACTGAAATTAACGAATATATACATAACCATTTGTTCGAGGGTACAACAACTGAACACATTAAAGAGAATTACATCATTTGATCTGATCACTTCTATCCCAAAAGTACTACCATAGATAATCATCTAGTCATTAAACTAATCATCCATAACTAAGGCTAATCCTCCAAAAGCGGTGCTGCATGAAATTCTTGTCAGATTGCTCAGACTCTGCACACTATTATGGATCAAGAAATGCGGGCACGCACAACATCCCTAACCTGCTCCATTATAGCGGTGATGAGGTCTAAGATAGTTGCAAGTAGAGCTGGATCAATCTGACCCTCAAGATGGCCTCTAGCTGTAACACAGGTGGTAGCCTCAATCCTGTCCATGCTATGAGCTAATTCTGCCGGAAGTACCCCGCCCTCAATTCTTGGTGCAGTAAGTCGATCCAACATATCACTCCTAACATTACGGGCCTCAGACTGGTCACCCAACGTCATATGATAATTGGCGATAAGAGAAGCCTGAGTGGTAGCATCTAGCAGTCCATGGGGTGCAGGTGGCACAGACCCAGGAGATCCAAATGGATAACCAAGCACGGTATCAGGTGACAATGGTGTAGGAGATAAAAGTGGCATTTCCTCAGTAGGTGCTGGGCTCTGTACCGGGGATGGAACAGGAATTGGTGGAACCTCATGGATGTCTACAGGAACCTCTGGAAGAGGGTCTGATACTGGTATAATTGGTGTCGTGGAAGGCCCCACTCCTTCTGCCCTCATTAACCTTTGTGCCCTTGGTAACTCTTCATCCTCTAGTGCCACCCTCGCGGCCATTCTTGCTCTGGTAGTCTCCCTGACTACGGTCATCAATTCCTCAGCGGTCCTCTCTTCATTCTCATCAGGATCCTCCATGAGATCCTCCTCTGCCACAATCCTTTCCGGAATAACATCCTCAACCGCAACATTCTCAATATGAATCTCATTTGGTCCCTCATTAGGGTACTCTATCGGATTCATAATTTGATCTCCAACTTGTAATAAAACATCCTCATGCTGATGGTCCTGAACCTCAGGGTTCGGTGCCCCGCTGCCCTATACGAGAACGAACTATGTTACTATCACGATATTTATAAGGGTTCCCGTAAGGGTTTTAACTATCAGTACTACGTTAGGTAGCCCGACTATGAACTTGGCAAGAGTTCTTATTATCTTAGTGAACTTATTATCTTAACGTCACATCATCTCTGAGGTTTATAACGCTTGGCTCTGATACCACTTCTGTAACACCCCCAAATCCGGGGTCGAGGATCCGGGTTGTCAGGAGTTCCATTTCCCTTAATAACACCCAATCTTAATAAACAATTAACTACTCTGTACTGTGACCCCACAATAAACACACACACCACAAGTTATAACCTCAGAGATGAATACTAAAAAAAAAAACACAAGTTCTTATATTCCACAATTATAAACTGTTACACCTTAAAAGGGTTCTGAATAAATTTACATATTCCTTGCCATTATTACAATTCATATTATACATAAGTTTGGTTCATCAATAGTTGAAAACCTAGCCTATTGGTAGCTCCTACCTCAGCTACGGCGGCATCAATGCTTCTAGAAGACTGCGGAACGTTTTCTAACCGCTTGCGAATCGGGAGCTTGGTCCTGTTCATCTCTTCTATCTGTTGTTGTGTGATGAAAGAAGAAAGCAAGGGTGAGTAGCAAGCCCACCAAAATAATATGTATAATGATTAATAATATATGAGCCTTCTCATAGTACTCATGAAAGTCTTGGTCAAAAGAAATGAACTAAGTTTGATATCTTAATGCGATGAAGTCGCAAAATATTCAGTATATATACATATATACTTTTCAAAATCTTGGAAGTCCTCTTCCATGCATAATATACACAGAGTTCCCGTTTATAACTGTATAAAACTATCGTTGCAAGGTGATCTCATATATCTAATCTTGTCTCAACGTTTTTCTGAAAATCTTTGACATGCATAAGATAATCATTTACTAGATATAAGTTTAAAAGATGAAGTTACAAGATACTCCAATATACTTATATCTTCTCCAAATACTACTTGAACTACCACCGTTCAAGTTATAATGAGCTTTCAACAGTTCATCACATAGATGAGACTACAAGACAAGATTTGAATAGATTAATCTTTGAAGTATTATTGAAGGAAATGAAGTTATGATATACTTCATTAAGACCCGATATATATATATCCACATATACATCTTCTTTATACATTTCCGGAAAACCTCTGTCATGTAAAGTATGAACAAAATTTGTAACATCCAATAAATTTTTGGAAGGAAAAGAATTTTGGCATAAACCCGATATCTTGCTGATCAGGCAAAGATACCAATAAGTAACCTTTTCTACTAGTAGATGGATGAATCCCCTACCGGTCATCACCCTGGCCACATAAGGACCTTGTGCTGGACCACCACCCGGCCTCTTACGCGTTGATGGACTGCCACCCAGCCACTTACACTTTGATAGACCGTACCCCGGCCTGTCGCTTATGCCGACTCAATTAGATGGACTTACTTCCCGAACGTTGGGCAAGTAATCAAATTATTTTCTCAAAACAGCAACCACGTTGCGAATGTAAAATACACCACAGAGCCGGATCCCCCAGGTTTTGAGCGAGTATTTAAATCCCCTTTGAAAGGAAGATCTTAAATATAAAAGAATGAGTTTTGGGATCCGCCCTAACTTTTAGAAATCATTTTGAAGACTCGAAAACATTTTTAAGAATGTTTGGAGTACTGCTGATTTATTAAAATAAATCAGTCCCGATATATTAGAAATATCTGAATATTATTATTTAAATAATATTCTCATAAAGATAATCCTTATAAAAATAATCGAAGTAGAAGTTTAAAACTCATACATGAAATGAATATTAAATAACCAAAGATATACTTATACAAAAGTACTATCTTTATTTGAATAATCGAAAATAAGTTTGATTATCGAAACATTATTCTTTAATAAAATAAAGAATATTATTAAATAATAATCGGAGTCATAATACCTCGAATGAATATTATAAATAATATTCATTAAATAAAATAATCGGAGTCATACATCCTCAAATGAATATCCAAATAATAATCATTAAATATAATAAACAAAGTCATAAGTCCTCGAATGAATATTCAAATAATATTCATTAAATAATATAAAGTTATCGAATAAACCTTATTCGATTAATAGTTTTGAAAACTATTCATATATATATATATATATATATATATATATATATATATATATATATATATTATACTCGGGAGCCTCGCCTCCCGGTTTTAGAAAAAGTTCACCTTTTGATCCCTATACTAAGGGTAAACTCAAATACCGCTTATCTCTAGCATAGGCATTATGCAACTATAAGCATTTGAACCAACAGATATATAAATCAAGAATATGAAACAGGCATGCATATATACCATATCACATGCTACAATATATCACAAGATCATGCATATACACATATACATCACAACAACAGTTATACGGGTAGAAAACTTGCCTGAGCGACTGGGGGTTATAAATGGATTGGGACGAGTCTGGTAACCTATAAACAACATATAAGTTGGAATTATACCAAAGTCACTTGTAAATCTATACTTTAACCAATTTAGACTCTAACGCTCGCTTTGCGCTTAATGATTCTCTTAAGTCGCTCGAGTACCCTCGGCTCCACCATTTTTAATAAATTAACCATTACGAGTTTTAAGGAGATTCTTTCGCGAGTGTCTTACCAACTGCCTAACACACTTTACATAAATGTTTCATACTCCAATTAGCCCTTTTAGGTCTTTAACCTATGTTTCAAAGTAAGGCGAGGGGTAAGGATTCGTTCGCGAAACGTCGTTATTTAAAACGGCCGTTTCTCCTAAACCGTACATCGGAATCAAACGAACCACATATCAAAACGAAGCTCGTAACATGAACTATCTAAACATGGAAATGGTAAAAACCTAGCAGGGAGTTCTCGGGTCCTAATGTAATGAACAAAAGCAGTCTAAAGTAAATCGGACATTACGACGGCTATGTTTACGCGATTTCCCAAATTCATACCATTCCAAATCAACCACCAATCAATCCCAATTCATTCATACAACCAAAATCCATCCATATCACACTACAACAGCCCCAACACCTCAAGTTCTCCAATTTATGTTATTCTCAACATGAATTTAAAACTATACTTAAGTCCTTTACTAATCAACAAGATTCAACATTCAATTAACTACAACTCCAACCCAAACTCTAAACCTACAAGCATCAAGCTACTCTTTTACCATAACAATCAAAATCATCCTAATATACAAAGTAAAGCTAGGGTTTGGAGATGTTATACCTTCCTTGAAGTGATTGGAGTAGCTAGGAAGCCTTAAGAAGCCTTGAGATGTCTTAGGGATGCTTGGATCTTAAAGGAAAAACAAGAAAAATCAAGTTAAAAATCATGAAATCACTATTCATTATCTTCTTCATTGATTTCTTGGAGAAGATTGTGAATGATTTGGAGGCTTAAACTTATAGGATAGCTATATCTATGCATAAGGAGTACTAGATAATTACCTTGTGATTTAACAATGCTTGGAACTAGGATTTTAATTTTTCTTCCTTTGGAAAAGAAGAAAAGCCGAGAGCAAGATGAAGAAAATGAAATGATCTTTGTGTTTTGGGTGAAATAATTGTTGGTTGGTTGTTTTTTGATTAAATTTTGGTTAATTACCTTATTAACCTTGAACTTTGTGTGGTTATCATTCATCCACACCTCCTTCCCCCTTATGTCATGCTTATGTCACCTTGTGATGTCTTCATCCCTTACTTGTCCTCTTCTTATTGGTTGGATGTAACACCCCCAGATCCGGGGTCAGGGATCCGGGTCGTCACAGTCTTTCTTTTCATAATATCACTTCACTTAATTATTAATAAATAACCTTATGTTGTGACCCCACACTAACACACACCACAACCTGTTATAGTCTCAGAGATGAAATTGAAATAAGTACAAGTCCTTGAATCCACAATTAAAAGTTATTACAACCCAAAATGATTACTTGATAAATTTACAGTTAATTGCCATTATCTGCCACAAGTTATAATTATACATAATTGATTCTCAAAAGTAGAATGCCTGATCTATCAATAGATCTACCTCTGCAGCTATAGCAGCTACAACATCAACGGGAAGACGCGGGACGCTTCCCACGCGCTTGCGCTGGGTCTGCTGGAGTCTGGCCATCTTTCCTAACTGTTGTTGTGTGATGAAGAAATAAAGCAAGAGTGAGCCTTACAGCTCGCAAGATAATATATAGTGATAACAATAATACAAGTATCTAAATGGATACTTACTAGAATCTTTTATCATGTGTAAGGTAATTACTTACTGGGTATAAGTTTTAAAAGAAGATGAAGTTACCAATTACTTCGCTACACTTATACCATTTTAGAATCTACTAGAACTACTACTGTTCCAAGTATAATAAGATTCAAGAGGTCATCCCATAGATGAGACAACAAATAAAACTTGAAAATATTTGATCTTTGAAATATTTTGAAAAGAAATGAAGTTACGAGATACTTCATTCAATGGATACACCAATAAAACTGTTTGACCCTGTCAATGCTTCGACAACCACCCATTAGTAGCCTTTCGATCGAAATGCTACGGGTAGTGTTGCAGAATTATCCAAATGGATGATGAACTCATTACGGGAGTTTGCCGCGCCAGGAAGACCACTTACGATGATCAGTCGTAGTAGTACAACCCCACCATTTTCTACATGTAGAGGAGAACCTGTCAGATTTACTTGTCAACCGAACACTGAACTCCTAAGGAATGGACCGCCTTAGCGGAACTTCCAGGCCATTTGGGCCAATATAATAAGCCTGGGCCGGCGCTACTCGACCACTTACGCCACTCCTAGTTCAGATGAAATCCATGACTCTGAAACGTAAAGCTCGTCCCCACTTTCCCCAAGTAGAAACTTGTTGATACGGCTCCACCAAGAAGTCGTATCTAGTTGGAAAGGAAAACTCACCGATATTTCGCAGGCGATGCCTGTTAATGGATTAACTTGTTCCAAGAATTTTACTTCCCGAGTGTTGGGTAAGTAATCAAAAACTCTTTTATCAAGACAGCAACCTTGTTGCGAATATAAAATACACCACAGAGCCGGATCCCTCCGGTTTTGAGCGAGTATTTAAATCCCCTTTTTAAAAGGAAGATCTTAAATATAAAAATGAGTTTTGGGATCCGCTTTAACTTTTGAAATTCATTTTAAAGACTTGAAAACACTTTAAAGAGTGTTTGGAATAATGCTGATTTAATAAAGTAAATCAGTCTCAATATAAAGAAATATCTGAATATTATTATTTAAATAATATTCCCATAAAGAGTAATTGAGGTAGAAGTTGGAAAACTTATACTTGAAATGAATAGTAAATAATCAAAGATATACTTATACGAAAGTAATATCTTTATTTGAATATCAAAAGTAAGTTTGATTATCGAACATTATTCTTTAATAAATAAAGAATATTAATAAATAATAAGTGGAGTCATAATACCTCGAATGAATATTATAAATACTATTCATTAAATAAAATAAAGGAGTCATACATCCTCAAATGAATATCCAAGTAATATTCAATAAATAATATAAAGGAGTCATAAGTCCTCGAATGAATATTGAAGATAATATTCATTAATAAAATAAAGTTATCGAATAAACCTTATTCGATTAATAGTTTTGAAAACTATTACCATATATATAAATAAAATATATATATATATATATATATATATATATATAAAATCTACTCGGGATCCTCGACTCCCGGTTTTAGAAAATGCTTTCACCTTTGGGTCCCTATACAAAGGGTATATGCAAATTACCGCTATTCTCTAGCATAGGTATTATCAACTGAACCAACAGATATATATGGCAAGAATACGAAACAAGCATGCATATGTACCATATCACATGCTACAATATATCGCGAGAATTAGCTAATTTAACCATCATGCATCTATCACAAGATAATGCATATACAAGTGTATACATCACAACAACAGTATAACGGATAGAAAACTTGCCTGAGCGACTAGGGGTGTTACATTGGATGACCTCATCATCCCTAACCTCCTTGATTAACTTCCTAATTGTTTGCCTAATGACCGCTAATCTGTTATACGGTTCGCTTAACTTTCGTTCTCGTTTCTCGTTTGAGGGATCATACCCGGGATCTTATTACCTGGGTTTCCTTAACCTTTCTCAATACATTATAATCCTTTTATGATCGTCTCTTATAATCCTTTATTTTAAATCCTTTTTATCCTGTTACCTTATACTCAATTCTTTCCGTATCTAGTGGATTTCCGGGAAAAATCAAAGTGTTCGGATTTGGATTCTGACGATCTTTACATACACTTATATCCCATATAAAGTACTAAAAAGATCTCAGAAGATCAATAAAAGAACCCCTACATAGTGTGGCATGAAAAGTTTTCTCATTCAGCATAATCCGCAAAAACACTATTCATAAGGGTTACAAAAAAAAAATCAAAATTTTGGGGTTATTACAGTCTCCCCTCCTTAAAAGGATTCCGTCCCGGAATCAGATAGAAAATGAATAGGGATACTCTCTAAGCATTGCACTTTCTAACTCTCTTAATTTTCCCTCATTGGGGTTCTACCATCAAACTCTGACTAGTTTGATAACCCTTACTGGTTGCTCCATATAGGTCAAGTCTGGTTGCATGTCTATGCGCTCATATGCCCCTATTTATCTGGCATCCGAATTATACTACCTTAATATTGATACGTGGAACACGTTATGAACTTACTACATGTTCGGGGGTAGGGCTAGCTCATATGCTAACTTCCCAATACGTCTTACTATATCCAAGGGTCCAACAATTCGTGGGCCTAGCTTTCCTTTCTTTCCGAACCTCATCCATCTTTTCCAAGGGAATACCTATAACAGCACTAGGTCCCCTACTTCCTATTCCTTGTCCTTTCGTGTCAAATCAACATATTTATCATGTCCATCTTGGGTTACTACCAGCCGTCCTCTTATTAGATCTATCATATCCTTGGTCCTTTGGACCACTGCTGGTCCGAGCATCTTGCGCTCTACAACTTCATCCTAACATAAGGGAGATCGACATTTTCTTCCCTCAAAGATCTCATAAGACGACATCTCGATACCTGACATACGATCTATTATCGTGAAAAAACTCAATCCGCGTTAAGTGATCATTCCAAATTCTTTCAAGTCTATTGCACAGACTCTCATTATAGCTTTTAGCATTAGAGCTTTTGCTTCTCAATACCCATTCTTTTCCAGTTCGTAATCGCTACTACCTTCCGTTCCTAATATTATACTGGTTATACTTTTGCTCGTTAGCGTTCTATAACCTTTTAATAAATGCGTCAACCTTAGTATCACGAACGTGTTTCCATTCCGAATACCACCATAACTTTACTACTCCTTTTTCAGCTGCTTCTATCTTTGGAAGCTTGATCAATTATATAGAAGTAAAGGAATTTATTGAGAGATCATTATGATCATGAACAATTGTTATATCGCATAGTTAGTACAGAAGTGGCCAGCCTTTAGTACTTGACAAGCAATTAAACAATAGATGGTATCCTACTAGGCTTCTATCACACAGATAGATAGTCATTCGGCAATACCTCCCCTTCTGGAAGGGTTGTTCTTCTCAGCTTACATGAAATGAAAAGAAGAGAAAAGAACGAACTGAAGAGAATTGTATATTCGTAAAAAAAAATTATTGCCATAAAATATCTGGCTTGGAATCTACTTCTGAACTATAGAGGTTTGTCATAGGAGAACAAAACATATATGTATTTATATCAACATCAAGTATTATAGCATCGTATTTCACATGCGTAAATATTTTTGCTATTCCGTCCATCATTCTATGGACCCATGCTCTTCCTCGAGCTTATACACAATCATCTTTGAAACTCCCTCGATATCGAAAATCGAATCTGGGATCTCATTCTAGACATCATCGTTACTAGAATTCTATGCTTGCACCGCAACCTTCCTCATATAGTAATACGACTCTCTTTTCATAAGAGGGAATAAATATTCAATAGGTAGATACTCTACTTAATTAGTCTATCAATGATAACTTATACACTACCACGACCCGATTAGTGGTACTCACTCTCAACATCCATTCCAATACAACTCTCACGGTTGTAATCAGCTCATTACTCGCAGAATCATTGCTGCATTACTATGGTCCACTACTGACCTACTATCGTCATTCACGTTCCATGAAATCTTAATATCTAACCATACGGAGTCCATACATGTCGTATCAAATCCTTCTAAGGAGGTAACATAATCACCATTCCTGATTCATGAAGAACACTCCTGATCCTGACATACATACATGACATGAAGCAGATAAAATTGCAGAAGAGTTTCAATCAAAGCAACGATAGCAGGTTAATACCATTCTTAATCATATGCCTTTGATAGAAGACTTAACTCAAAGGTTCGTTTAGTCCTTTTGAAACATGGTCCAGGCTCATTCTCAAGATAGTACCTTCTAAGATAGATAGCCCGCTCATGGCGATTACACAAATTAAACCTTTACCAAACTACTATTACGGTTGGGTATTGCACAGTCATCAGAAGGAATGTCAATCTTTCAAACCATAATACAACCTTTACGGCTTCAACCATTATCACTGTATTCCTCTGGCACGAGCGCCTGTAATTGTCCACTTACACTTAAAGTGTCGGGCACCTCTTTGGCCTTTCTTGATAGTAATATTTCCTTACAATCAATGTCATCTTAACCACTTTCACTAATTTTCTACCTCATTTCCCATCACCGCTTGTGTGAAGATGTTTTCCTTAAAATCTGATGAGTAAAAATAAAAAAAAAATTATCACCATTTTTTTCCATAAGTTATTGCCTCAGTCTTTAGAGGTTAATCACTGTCACGACTGACTCTCAATCATACTTAGAACATCTTTTATCTTAGGCCCTAATTGCCCTGAACAATTTCGACCTTTACTGGTTCGATCCATACTTTCTCGTGGTTTAACACGTGCCCACCTGGCATTATTATAATTACGCCATATTTCCTTCATCAAAATTTCTATTCTTGAGAACTTTGAATATTACCTTTCTCCTTGTAAAACCTCTAAGTTATCCTTAAATCCTTCATCAAGTACACCCTAGGCACATGGCATATCAAGATACCATTTATTAATACCAGAATCATTGTCTATATACTTCTGAAAAATTTCTCCACTGATCCTTAAAGGTTGTTATTTCCTTAATCCTTTCCAATTCATACTGTCAAAACTCATACTATCCCTATTAAGGGTGAAATGCCAACCTTTATGCATTCCCCTAGGATTCGTTTTAAGTTACCGATGTTCTATCCTTAATTCCACCTTTAAAAAGGGTACATGCATCCTTCCATGGATAAATCAAGTCATATATCCCTGATAGGGGTGTCTTATTCAATCATTCCCACCTCGATAGTATATGCCTAATTTTCACAATAACATCTGTATTCAAAATGAGGTCAATCAATATGGCCTCCAAAAGATAACAACGGTTATCCGCTTTTCTTGCCTAATTTGGTAACGATAACAAGGATGTTCTGGAAGATATTGGTCGTGTTCAACGTGAACTTCTTCTTAATAATTCCTTATTTACTTTTGTTGTTTATCTCAACAGTCATCTCAATGTTGGGATATCTCTCATACCTGGCGTCTCCCTTCCTGGGTATCGAGCCACCGGTCTTACACTTCACATTCTTGAAGGTCACTTCCTTCATCCAATTTTCCTAATTTCTTACTTTCTTGTCTCCTCAGTCTATCCGCGTCTCATTATTTATCCTTCGAACTATCTCAAGGTTTCCTCGAATCCTCCCAACTTACAGGGGATAAAATATATGTATCTCTTATGCCTTCAACCATCAATTTTAACTAATGGTGAATCACCCTCATCCTGACGATTACATACTTTTCTATTTCTATTGCTACGAGTCTTTAGGGTTTCCTCATACCCAACTCCCTTATCATTCCTCATCCTTCCACTTCAGTTTCTTTTTATTTTCCTTTCTCTTACAATCATTTCATGAACCAACACAACATAAGCATTGATTTCAAACATCCCGTCATCCTGGATTCGTGTCCTCAGAACGAATCTTGACAACTTTTACAACTTAGATTCATAATTCATCATACTCGTTTGCCTTTGTTCTGGCTCTAAAGCTTTTACACTATCTCCATAACCTTGGGAAGTACTTTCCTGAAAACAATTGACTGATCTTAAATCAGTTTATTATAATCTCTTGCTTCGTGCCTTCCTTGACCTTTCACCCGCGAGTTGTCTCTCTCTTAGGAGGGTAAGTGACAAAAATAGTCTTTTGTGATTCGTCAATCATTTAGAATCTCAAATGATTCCTCTATTTCCTTTAGCCAGGCTCTTGCCTCTGCTGGGCCAGCTTGTTCCTTGGAACTCTGATAGCTTAGCGACTTAGAGGTCCTGAAAGAATTTCCCACTACATTGTTTCCCTCAAGGTGGTGGTTGCGAATAAAGTATAAGTTCTGTTTAGACAGGTCCATGAATTTCCGTATAGGAGTACCGTCTCGGGTCTCCTCATCTCGCTCGACTTCTGTTTTCTCAGTCTAAATATTTCTTCCTACTCCCCATAATTGGGGTCATCTTTTAATTTAAAATCCTCATTTTCCACTTTATTATATTCTGGGTTCCTTATATCTTAATTGCGACCTCCCTGATTATCACATTCAAGGTTTGCCCCTAATCTTATTCCTTGTGGGGGCATATTACTTGGAATTTTTTTTTTGAGAATCTCTGGATATTTGTCTTACTTACTTTTCTTAAGTCTTTCCCTCGTTCAGTCCTTGCACGATTGCAAATTATGAATTCTCAAGTTCGATAAACTTCATGACACTCTCTTAAGTGTTAATAGTGCAATTAACAATGTGATCTTATCACAAACAAACTGATCTGAACTGAAATTAACGAATATATACATAACCATTTGTTCGAGGGTACAACAACTGAACACATTAAAGAGAATTACATCATTTGATCTGATCGCTTCTATCCCAAAAGTACTACCATAGATAATCATCTAGTCATTAAACTAATCATCCATAACTTAGGCTAATCCTCCAAAAGCGGTGCTGCATGAAATTCTTATCAGATTGCTCAGACTCTGCACACTATTATGGATCAAGAAATGCGGGCACGCACAACATCCCTAACCTGCTCCATTATAGCGGTGATGAGGTCTAAGATAGTTACAAGTAGAGCTGGATCAATCTGACCCTCAAGATGGCCTCTAGCTGTAACACGGGTGGTAGCCTCAATCCTGTCCATGCTGTGAGCTAATCCTGCCGGAAGTACCCCGCCCTCAATTCTTGGTGCAGTAAGTTGATCCAACAGATCATTCCTAACATTACGGGCCTCAGACAGGCCACCCAATGTCATATGATAATTGGCGATAAGAGAAGCCTGAGTGGTAGCATCTAGCAGTCCATGGGGTGCAGGTGGCGCAGACCCAGGAGATCCAAATGGATAACCAAGCACGGTATCAGGTGACAATGGTGCAGGAGATAAAGGTGGCATTTCCTCAGTAGGTGTTGCGCTCTATATCTGGGATGTCTACAGGAACCTCTGGAAGAGGGTCTGATACTGGTATAATTGGTGTCGTGGAAGGCCCCACTCCTGGTCTGAGCATCTTGCGCTCTAGAACTTCATCCTAAAATAAGGGAGATCGACATTTTCTTCCCTCAAAGATCTCATAAGACGACATCTCGATACCTGACATACGATCTATTATCGTGAGAAAACTCAATCCGCGTTAAGTGATCATTCCAAATTCTTTCAAGTCTATTGCACAGACTCTCATTATAGCTTTTAGCATTAGAGCTTTTGCTTCTCAATACCCATTCTTTTCCAGTTCATAATCGCTACTACCTTCCGTTCCTAATATTATACCAGTTATACTTTTGCTCATTAGCGTTCTATAACCTTTTAATGAATGCGTCAACCTTAGTATCACGAACATGTTTCCATTCCGAATACCACCATAACTTTACTACTCCTTTTTCACCTGCTTCAATCTTTGGAAGCTTGATCAATCATATAGAAGTAAAGGAATTTGTTGAGAGATCACTAGGATCATGAACACTTGTTATATCGCATAGTTAGTACAGAAGGTGGCCAGCCTTTAGTACTTGACAAGCAATTAAACAATAGATGGTATCCTACTAGGCTTCTATCACACAGATAGATAGTCATTCGGCAATACCTCCCCTTCTGGAAGGGTTGTTCTTCTCAGCTTACATGAAATGAAAAGAAGAGAAAAGAATGAACTGAAGAGAATTGTATATTCGTAAAAAAAAATTTATTGCCATAAAGATTTTAAAAAAAAAATTATTGCCATAAAAGGTTTAAACTCTTTCCAGTTTTTGTCATTTATAAAGTTGTGAACCTTTATTCCTGAAGTCATACAAGTCTTAAACACTTCTCTTTCTTTTTCTAGTACTTCCTCTAGCATGGCATATTTGATGTACATCTGAGCTTCATTATTTATAGCCTTTTTACATGATTTTTCATTTTCATGCATACATATAAGCTCATCCTTTAGGTGATCATTCCTCTTTTTTAGTTCTTTATTTTCATCAATTAAACTATCATTTTCAATACTTATTCTTAAAGGTAACAATGCAGAGAATATAAGAATCTTTTTAATTCAGACAAGTTATCAGTATCTATAGGAAAAATATGCATTTGTACCTTATCAGTAAAAGTCATATCCTCTCCATGAGTTGCCATTAATGCATAACATTCATCATCACTATCAGATCCTAATGTGTCCATCCAGTCCATATTTGAGCTTGAGGTGAACAATGGTTTTCCAGTTCACTTAGGACATTCAGTAGCCAAATGTCCCTTTTCATTGCAGTTGTAACAAGTTACCTTGGCCTTCGCAAACTTCCTTCCTTTTGAATACTGACCTTCATTCTTTCTGAATTTGCTTTTTCCATCACCAGAGTACTTCTTATTGAAACCACCTTTTATCTGTGGCTTTACAAATCTCATCCTCCTGAAACCTTTCACCAACATGGCCGCCATTTGAACTACTTGAGGATCATCCAGCTCAATCTCAGAATCCTCATCAATATCTGTGTCAGGATCTGATGACTCATCAGTATCTGACTCCTCAACCATGTTCCTTCTTCTTGAACTTTTACTAGCCCTTTCTTTGCCTTTGTGAGCTTCAACATTGAGAGCAACAACTTTCATTTTCTGACCTTTCTTGTTCTTCCTTTGTTGAATCTCCAAATCATGGGTTTTCAGCATCCCATAGATTTCATCCAGTGACAATATATCAAGTTCATACTAATGTCCGATAATGGATTCCTATCTATCCTATTCTTCAGGAAGAGGTCTTACATACTTGGTGTTTGAGTCCTCATTGTTATACTCATTTCCAACCAATGACAGATCATTCAACAGTATCCGAAATCTGTCACAGATATCAGTAATGGTTTCATCAATTTTAGCATCAGACTGTTCATACTCCTGCACAAGAATAACCCTTATATTTTTTTTGGATTGCCAATATTCCTTGACATTGAGTTTCCAAAGCATCCCATATAGTTTTGGCAATCTTGCAAGCAATGACCCTTTTTGACATTACATTGTCTAAACTGATGTGAAGAATATTCCTGACCTTAGTATCCTTAAGCATTGCATCTTTCTCAGGATCTGACCGTTCAGATTTTATTTCCTGATGTAGTGCTCAGAAACTGTTGGTGTCATGGCCACAACCTTTTGAGGATAAGGAGGTTCACTATAATTTATATCAGCATAAGCATCATCAATGGCTTCAAGAAATATAAGCATCTTAACTCTTCATGTAGAATAGTTATCCTTTATCAGAACTGGAATCTTCATGCTTTCATACTTACTTCCAGACATCTTGATTTTTTCTAATTAATAGTCAGTTATCTTGCTCTGATACCACTTCTTAGGTAGTAAATGATAATTGTTTAATGGGGTTTGGATACAATTATCAAACAATTCGATTATCAAAGAAGTAAAGTAAGAATAACTAGATCAAATAACAGTTTATTAAATCTCTTATAAATTGTTACAGAACTCTCTCAAGAAAATAATGTTCTTAAGAGCTGCTAGGTTACAATAATACTCGAGTAATTCATACCTTAGAAGATAACCTATCCTATGTTTATATATCACATAACTACGTAATTAATCTCTATCAATTATAAGATATGTTACCGTATGATTTATCTAATTTCTATACATATCTAAATTAACAGCTTCAATCCTATAAGTCAGGAATCGACAATATAATACTCCTCAAATGTTGATACTGTATAAATAAGTAGATTTTGATTTATCTTGTTATACAGTAATATCCTATCATTCTTCATCCTGACGTAAATATTGATTATATGCATATCTTGACGCCTGAGCAAATCCCGATCCTGATCCCAGCAAATCCTGATTTCTGAATTAGACATTTTCCAACAAGAGAACTCCATTTTGATATTTATATCCAGATCTCTACAATACTTATCGAGAAGTCATAAAGAGGCTTATCGAGAAGTCCATCAAGAAGTCATGAAAAAGACTTATCGAGAACACTTGTCGTGAAGTCTCAAAATGACTTGTCGAGAAGTCATTTTGAATTATCGAGAACTCAGTTCTCCACATACCTTTGTTCTTTCTTAATTCTGTTTTATATTATTTTCATATACTGAAAATATGAATTAACATTCAGACAGTTTTGCTTAGAATTAGAAAAAATTTCAAGTTTTGAATTAAAAAAAATAAATAGACAGAGGATCCTAAAATATTTATAAATCATATTCCAGTTAACTTCTGATTAAATCAAATTATTTTTAATTTATCATAAATTAATCTGCTATAGCACATTAGTTGAGTTCTTGCCTTTAGGATGAAGAATTTAACATACCAATTTCACCTACAAGTCTAGTGAAATTTGCTTCATCCAAAGGTTTAGTGAAAATATCAGGTAATTATTTTTATGTTAGAAACAAATAAGCTCAATGGTACCATTTGCAACATGTTCTCTAATAAAATGATACCTTATATCAATGTGCTTAGTTCTAGAATGATTAATTGGATTAACAATGATAGATATGACACTAATATTATCACACATGATTGCAATTTTATGTAACACTAGGCCATAGTCCATTAATTGAATTTTAATCCAAAACACTCCAGCACAACAACTTCCAGCAGCTATGTATATTTTCTCAGTTGTGAACGTTGACGCAGACTGTTATTTCTTAGTATAACAAGATACAAGTCATTGACCAAGGAATTGAAAGCTTCCACTTGTACTCTTCTGTCTACCCTGCATCCAGCAAAATCTGTATATGTGTATCCAACAGCTTCAAAACCAGTTCCCTTAGGTACCACAATCCCAAGTGTGTTGTTCCATTTAAATAACTGAAAATCCTCTTGACAACCATCAAATGTGATTCTTTAGGATTTGCTTGAAATATAGCACAAAGACATGTTGCAAATATGATATCTGGTTGTTAATCCCAAATAATGCAACAAAAATTACAGAAGGGGAGTTGACTGTAATTTTGGCTACTTTTTCTGATTTTAAGAATGTTCTTACTTAGTATATAACTGTGTTTGATTTGCAGTAGTGCGGAATGAAAGAATAATAGAAATCAAAACACAAGGCTTTAAAACTTTCTGGTGGATTTGAACTTATCCACCAGAAATATATAAAGTTGAGAACTCTGTGATGCTTGAATAGCACACAGCTGCTTACAAGAGAACTTATAAAATTACAGAGAAATGCTTAACAGATACAACTTTATCTATCTCTCTGAAAATAATGCTTACTCAGTTGTTTGTTCTACTTGCTACTCTTGGTTTATATATCACCAAGTTATATGATAGTAAGACAAGACAATAAAACAAAATTATAACTAGTCTAACTTCATCCTGCTATATTACTCTATCCAGCATCTTTGAATATCTTCATATTTACATGAAAATGGTAATTCTTCTTTGTTCTCTAAATCCTACAATTAGGCTGCCACATTCTATTTACAAACACCTGACGCATGTGACTGTGTTGTCACTATCAACTGCTATTTTGAATATTATCATCCGTTGAGATTATATTGATCATCCGTCGGGAGCCTTGTTGATTATCCGTCGGGAGCCTTGTTGATTATCCGCCGGGAGCCTTTGTAGATCATCCGTCGGGAGCCTTTCTTCCACTTGACTCTATTTCACTTATACAAAATTACAAGACATATTATATTTACAATTAGCCAACCTATTTTGTATATCAGTCTAGTAGTCAACATGACTCAAAAAATCCTACAGCATCTACTCAACTAAAACATTGTTGTTTGCAGAAATGTGCTACAAGAATTATTATTACATAAGCTACACTCTCGATGGATGTCAAATTATCATCCGTCGGGACTATAAAGTTCATCCATCGAGAGCTATAAAAACACTAAGTTAAAATCTACTAAGGTGTTTTGTTCAATTTATCATTAAGTTCACAACATATTCCTAATAATCTCCCCTAATTCATGTCTACTGGAATTGTAACCATAAATTAAGAGAAACTTGATGATAACAAAACACCCTAAATATATAGATAGAATTATGGTAGATAAAACTTATAAGTGATACAGTTTATTTGAAAATTGAACAAAGTAAAGTGTACATAGACTTCTCACAATCATTATCAAGGTGCTCCTCTAGTCTGAGAAGATGTTTTTTATATTTCCTTGATTGTCTTGATTTCTTTCCAAGCTTCCAGTTGTTTTCTTCTATTTGATTTTGGAGTTGTCTGTGAAATTCAAATTCTTCAGCATTTGATAGATCCAACTTTTCTTGCATTTCCAATAGAGTCTCATTGCTTGAGATGCACAATTGGTCCTCCAATCTGAAGAATCTTCTAACACCTTTGTCATTGATGAATTCCATCAGTGAGTAAGGCCTCAAGTGCACTGTATTTCCTGTGAAGGGAATGATAGAGTTTTTGAAAGTGCATTTGAGGCTTTTCTGCTCCTGAGTTCTTTTATCTTCTTTAGAACCAATTTCTTGGCTGTCACATTGAATCCAAAATTTTTCTTGTAGGATGAGAAGATCTTTATCAAAACATTACAATTTTTTTGGAGAATTCTGTGAAGGGGCCATATGATATCTTTCCCACCCTTGTATTTGAACACCAGTCTTTCAAGGAGATTCCTGTGAGCATCAATTGCTCTCACTTCTTCTAGCTCATTCATGTAGAGATTGATGTCTGAAAATTCCTTGATATCACAGATGTATAGAAGATCTCCCTTGTTGACAGTTGATTTAGCTTTGGTTAAGGTTTTGGTTTTGAGTTTCACATGCTTGACCTTCTTGATTTCTCTTGTCTTTGTCCTCTTTAGCTTGTTGAAGATAGGTAAATTAAGTTCAGGAAGAGGCAAATTATCTCAATCTATAGGCTCATCCTTGAGGACTATTGGCTCACCATGAAAGTTCTTTGTAGGATCTACCTTATATTCATCCTGCACTTCTGAGGGTTTGAGTTGAAGTTGTAGACTGTTTGGGAATGTAATCTTCCATTTCCTCATCACTGAAGTCCAATTTTCTCTTGATTCTTTATTTGTATCTTGGCTTCTTTGTCTGTTGAGGTTCCTTGAGCATTTTCTGATCTTGATCTTCAGGTACCACAGGTGGTTTCTCAGAAATCTCAGTTGCAGTTTTCATAGCTTGAAGTTTGGCTACTATAACAGCTTGCTTCTTTTTCTGTTTGAGCTTTTTAGCATCTAAAGCATTCTGCTTCTTTTCTTGCTTGATTCTCTCTTTTTCTTCCTTTTTAGCTTTTGCAAACTGAGGGTGTCCAGCCACCACAAAGATTTATTTCCCATTCCTGTAGATCTTAGCAATTCTCCTTTTTAGCACTAAATCAATTGGATCTTTGAAAAATGTAATGGACCTTGCTAATAGCTTCTTTTCATCTGGCCTTGGAGTCTCAAATATAAGATCCAAAGGATTTTTGTCAGATGACTTTGGATAATTCCTTTTAGGCTTCATAACCAGATTGGCTTTTGGAGACTTAATGCATGAAGGTTGGCCCTTTTTCCAGATTTCCTAGACTCATTTCATTCACAGTAATCTGCTTGACTTGAGAGAAGTAATGAAAGTTCTTGTTTGGTTTCTCAATTAGAGCAAATTTCTTTGTGATTTCTTCATCAATCTTCCTCCATTTGTCATCCATTTCCTTCTCAACTACTGCAACATCAAGCTTCTTGAGATTTGTCTTTGAATCCAGCTTAGCAGCTGCTATTTGGATCAGATCAATGTT
Source organism: Apium graveolens (assembly GCF_009905375.1). Classification (NCBI taxonomy): domain Eukaryota; kingdom Viridiplantae; phylum Streptophyta; class Magnoliopsida; order Apiales; family Apiaceae; genus Apium; species Apium graveolens. Next base: position 93,881,647 of record NC_133648.1, read on the forward strand.
CTCCAATACTGGTGGCTTATGAAAAGTAATTTTTGGAACAATTACTTGACTGACTTGGATGTTAAGCACATTCTCCCCCTCACTGATTGGCTCTTTTTGACTAACTGGGACAAGTGAATCTTTCTCCCCCTTTTTGTTAGCATCAAGTTGAGTGGAGGTAGAAGTTTGTGTAGCCACTAACTTTTAAAGCAACTAAGTTTGTTGACCTTGGTAACTACATCACACAGATAACTCCACTCTTTTCTAAGACCTAGCCTTCTAATCTCACTTAACTTAGTGGTAAGAAGTGCATAGCCAATAATATTAAGCAAGTTAACTATATCAACATCTGTGTGTGGTTTAGTAGTAGTGTTATCAGGAAATTTAAATCATACTTGAATAGTATCACTATTAATGCAAAATTCCTTACCTTTAATGGTGAGAGTTATTATTTTGTCAGTTGCTTGATACACATCAGTAGTCCACATATCCTCCACAACTTCACGGTAGATTGTGGGTGATTCCAGCATGGCATAACTAAGCTTGCATCCCTTCACAAAATCCATCATTTTGTGATAATCCTCAGAGGCTGGAATGTCTTTGTTCACAAGAGTTACAAAATTATTCTTCTCATAAATGAATCCTAACTGTGACATGATCTTAACTATTGGTGCCATTGTTAAAGCGAGGAGATTTGCAGAGAAAGAGAATTTTGCTTTGGGGAAGAAGAGAGCAATTAATTGCAATATAGAAAGTTAAAAGTTAAAATAAACTTGAAGTAAGGCTTTTATATATTCTCAGATAAAATGGGATAAAAATTAAAGGTAAAAATTAAAGACCCAATGAGAATTGCCCAAAATAGCCATTTAAAAATAAATAAACTGTCAAAATTCTATCAATTATTCGTCATGATATACTTACAGACTGTAAGTATATCTGATGGATAATGTTCAGAACTTTAACGGCTAAGATGTAGACAATTCAACGGACGACAATAAAGCAGTTATCCGTCGGGTTTAAAATAATCCAGAAAAGTAATTGATTTTTATCAAGCTACTCTATTTCGATGGATGATCAAATTCGATAGATAAGGAACATTCGTCGAGATGCAAAATTTGACTTAGCCAAATTTTCATCCAAAACACAAAAATCAATTAAATTTCTGGCTGTATTGCAACTTACAAAATTATCATAAATAATTTAAGAATAATTAAGCATACCCAACTCACTTACCAACCTAGTAAAGGTGGATTCATCAAGTGGCTTGGTAAAGATATCTGCAAGGTGCTTCTCACTTGGAAAAAAATGAAGTTCCACAGTACCATTCATCACATGTTCCCTAATAAAGTGGTACTTGATGTCTATGTGCTTTGTTCTTGAATGTTGTACTGGATTTTCAGTGATGGCAATTGCACTCGTGTTATCACAGAAAATAGGAATTCTGTCCACTTGTATACCATAGTCCAACAGTTGGTTTTTCATCCACGAAATCTGTGCACAACAACTACCAACATCAATATACTCAGCTTTAGCTGTAGAAGTAGAAACTGAATTTTGCTTTTTACTGAACTAGGATACTAGTTTGTATCCTAGAAATTGACAGGTTCCTGTTGTACTTTTTCTATCAATTTTATAACCTGTATAATCTGCATCTGAATAACCAGTTAGATCAAAACCAGAATCTCTAGGGTACCAAATGCCAAGTTTTGGTGTGCCCTTGAGATATCTGAAAATTTTCTTAATAGCTACTAAATGAGATTCTCTAGGATAAGCCTGAAATCTAGCACAAAGACAAGTAGCAAACATTATATCTGGCCTACTAGCTGTTAAGTACATAAGTGAGCCAACCATGCCTCTATAACTTGAAATATCCACAGACTTTTCAGTTGTGTTTAATTCAAGTTTAGTTGCAGTGGCCATGGGAGTTTTTGTAGATGTGCAATCCATTAGATCAAACTTCTTTAAAAGATCATAAATATATTTGGTTTGACTAATGAATATTCCATCACTAACTTTCTTAACTTGTAAACCAAGAAAGTAAGTTAGTTCTCCCATCATGCTCATTTCATGCTTACTTTGCATCAATTTGGCAAACGTTTTGCAAATTTTTTCATTTGTAGAGCCAAATATAATATCAACTACATAAATTTGAAGAAGTATACTAGAGCCATTTACATTTCTAAAAAATAAAGTTTTGTCAACAGTACCTCTCGTGAAGTGATTTTCTAAGAGAAACTTTGATAAAGTATCATACCAGGCTCTAGGTGCTTGCTTCAATCCATAAAGTGCTTTCAAAAGATAGTAGACATATTCTGGAAATTTTGGATCTTCAAAACCAGGAGGCTGACTGACATAGATTTCCTCCTCCAAATCTCCATTCAGAAAGGAACTTTTGACATCCATTTGATAGACTTTGAAATTGGCATGGGCTGCATGGGCTAAGAAATTCTGATGGCTTCAAGTCTTGTAACAGGAGCAAAAGTTTCATCAAAATCTATTCCTTCTTGTTGACAGTAGCCCTTAGCAACCAATCTAGCTTTGTTCCTGACAACTATGCCATTTTCATCCATCTTGTTTCTGAATACCCACTTGGTGACAATTGGATTCTTTCCTTTAGGCTTGGGTACCAGCTTCCATATCTTGTTCCTTTCAAATTGGTTTGGCTCCTCTTACATAGCTAGAACCCAATCAGGATCCAACAGAGCTTCTTCTACCTTCTTTGGTTCTTCCTTTGAGAGAAAGCTGCTATACAGATATTCTTCTTGAGTTGCTTTCCTTGTTTAAACTCTAGAAGATGCATCACCAATAATGAGCTCAAAAGGGTGATCTCTAGTCCATTTTCTCTGTTAAGGAAGATTAGCTCTAGATGAAGAGGCCTCATCATTGTATTATTGTGTGACTGAGTTTTGATTTGAAGAAACTCCCTTGAGTTTATGAATCTTTGATTTGAAGAAGGAGTTCTTTCTGTAAGTGATCTGTTTTGACTCTCAGCTTCTCTCATTGTTCCGACGGATAATGCACTTTGTATCTCGACGGATGAATCTGATTGTCTACCAATGGATGATGCATTATGCAACTCGACTGATGCTGAATTTTGTGCATCATTGGGGATAGTCTTTTCTACATTATCCTTAGCCACTGTTTCTTGATCATTATCATCATCACTGTCTTCACAAATCATCTCCACATTGTCAAATTTGAGGCTCTCATAGAAATCTCCATCTTGTAGTCCTTCAATCTTTTTATTATCAAACACAACATATACAGATTCCATAACAATGTTGGTTCTTATATTGTAGACTCTATAGGCTTTTCCAACAGCATATCCAACAAAAATTCCTTTATCTGCTTTGGCATCAAACTTTCCATGTTGATCAGTCTGATTCCTTAAGATATAGCATTTACAGCCAAAGACATGTAGAAAGTTTAATGTTGGCTTCCTGTTCTTGAACAACTAGTAGGGGGTCACGTATTTGGCTTGATTGACCAAAGAAATATTCTGAGTGTAACATGCAGTATTTACATCTTTAGCCCAAAAATATGTTGGTAACTTTGATTCTTCCAGTATTGTTCTTGTAGCTTCAATAAGAGACCTGTTCTTTCTTTCCACCACTTCATTTTGTTGTGGAGTTCTGGCTGCAGAAAACTCATGCATGATCCCATTCTCTTCAAAAAATAATCTCATCACAGAATTCTTGGACTCAGTTCCATTATCATTCCTGATTCTTCTTGCTTTGAAATCAGGATGATTGTTGACTTGCCTTATATGATTGATGATGATTTCACTAGCTTCATCTTTGGATTTTAGGAAGAATGTCCAAGAGAACTTTGAGAAATCATCTACAATTACTAGGAAATATCTTTTCTTTGAAATGGACAACACATTGACTGGTCTAAAAAAATCCATGTGCAACAATTAGAAAGGTTCTTCAATAGTTGAATCAAGCTTCTTTCTGAATGATGCTTTAATATGCTTTCCTTTCTGGCAGGCGTCACATAATCCATCCTTTGAAAACTTCACATGAGAAATACCTCTAACCAAATCTTTCTTGACTAGCTCATTCATGGTCTTGAAGTTTAGATGTGACAGCTTCTTGTGCCATATCCAACTTTCATCTTGACTTGCCTTGCTAAATAGACAAGTGACAGATTCTGCATTTGAAGAGTTGAAATCAGCTAAGTACACATTTCCTTTTCTCATCCCTGTGAGAACCACTTTGTTGCTTCTCTTGTTGGTCATAACACAGGCTTCATAATTGAAAGTGACTAAGTTGCCTTTATCACAAAGCTGGATGATAATCAACAAATTATGCTTGAGTCCATCCACTTGGGCGACCTCTTCAATGATGACATTATCCTTTAAAATCAAGCCATATCCCACAGTATAACCCTTGTTGCCATCTCCAAAAGTGATACTTGGGCCAAATCTTTCCTTGAACCCAGTGAGCAGGGTAGAATCTCCAGTCATGTGCCTTGAGCACCCACTATCCAAATACCAAAGATTCTTTATGTTTCCCTGGACACATCAAAATTAAATTAAGTTAATTTTAGTACCCAAGTTTCCTTGGGTCCTTCCTTGTTAGCCTTTTTCTTTGGTTTCTTAGCTTTGACCTTATTTGACTTGGGTATTTGAGATTCATCCTTAGTCATTTGAGTTGGACCTTTGAAACCATTCATTGAAGTAAAATTATCATGCATATTTTGATTAACAAGAAAAGACATGCTATGTGCAAACGTGTTATTCCAGTAAGGCATACTAAATGGCATTTGAGGCATACTAAATGCAACATAATATGGATTAGATGCAAATGGCAAATTAGCAAATTGTGCATTCATATTCTGTGCAGGCAAAGCATTCGTAGACATGGCAGGCATGTTGGTAAATGAAGGAGGTGTAGATATATGAGTAGGCATAGTAAGTTTGCAATTAACAGATAAATGATTAACACTACCACACTTAACACAGATTTTTCTTGGAGCATATTTATCAGGTGTGTAGTTGTTATGTTTGTTAATTCTTACCTTCCCATTTCTGTTATTTTTCCTTTTTGATTCTGCTTTAACCTCAATCTTATCTAATATGTCATTCAATTGCTTGATAGACAGATGGCTAATATTAACTTTCTTTTCTTTTCTCACTTGACTTGATTCTTCTGGACCAAAGTTTTTAGAAACTGATCTATATTTATCATTCAACTTGGCTAACTTCGCTTTGCTAACTGGATTACTAACATTCGACGGATGTGGCTCATTGTCTTTTGACGGATAATCTTTTTTATTATTCGATGGATAATTTTCATCATTCGTCGAATCCATATATGTTGAAAGTCCTTCAACTAGATTGGAATCAAGCTTCTCTTTGCTCTTTTCCAGGCAACATCATAAAAGGATTCTATACCTTGAACTTTAGTAATTTGAGCATGGACATCTCTAGATGATTTCCGTGCCTTAATTACTTCATGTTCTCATTCAAGCTGATTTCTTAAAATCACTTCTTTCTTCAAAGATTAAGTTAATTCATCCTTGGCAGTTTTACAATCAATTCTCAATTTTTCAAACTCAATAAATTGAGACTCTAGCACATTATTCCTCTCACTTAAAAACAAATTGTTTTCTTTAATTTTATCATTTTCCTTAGTGAGGGATTTAAGAGTTACGCGCAAATGATATAGCTCAGTAGACATATCATTGATGGCATCATTGCACTCAGACTTAGTTAAATGTGCTAGGTTAGTGGTGATTACCTGATTGCTTGATGAACTAACTTCTGCTTCATCTGACTTGACCATTAGGGCAAGGTTGACATAGCTTGTTTCTTCATCTTCATCCAATCCATCTGTAGCGCAGTCATTCTCCTGTATGATGAAAGCCCTTTCCTTTTGTTTGAGCAGCTTAAAATATTTTTTCTTGTAATCAACAGGCTCAAACTTTTTTTTTTACCAAAATCAGGCTTTCTACACTCACTGGAAAAATGACCTACCAAGCCACATTTGAAATACTTCAATTTAGATTTATCAACCATGTTTTTGTTTGGCTTAGTTGCTCCAAAATTCTTCTTGAATTTGAGGTTGGAAAATCTCCTGGATAAGAATGCTATATACTCATCTATATCATCCATGTAATCTTGGCTCAATTGTTCTTCATTTTCAGCTACCAGCCCTTTACCCTTACTCTCACAAACCTTTGAGTTTGATGTAGATTCCACACCTTCAACCTTCATCTCCTTTCCTTCTCTAGCTCAGCAACTAGTGCAATGGATCCTCCTTCCTTCCTTCCTTCCTTTCTCCATCCTTTCATCTTTATCTATTTCAAGCTCATAGGTCTTTAGAATTCCATACAGTCTTTCCAAGGTGAATTCCTTGTAATCTTGAGAGTTTCTTAAAGAGACTGTCATGGGCTTCCATTCCTTTGGCAGAGATCTAAGGAATTTAAGGTTTGAGTCTTTTTTTGATAGACCCTTCCATACAACTTGAGAGCATTCAGTAGCTTTTAAAATCTACGAATATCAGTGAGTGATTCACTTTCTTCACAATAAAAATGCTCATATTGCTGAATCAAGAGATGCATCTTATTCTCTCTGACTTGCTCAGTACCATCACAAATAATTTGAATTGTGTCCCAGACCTCTTTAGCTATTTTGTAGTTTATGATGTTGTCAAACATATCACCATCAACACCATTAAACAGTATATTCATGGCCTTTTTATCTTTCCTGACTTGTTCAATGTATGGATCAGACCATTCATGTATAGGCTTTGGAACTAATGGTTCATTTCCTATAGCAGCTCTCATGGGAACATGAGGACCTTTCTTAATGCAGTCCACATAGGTTTCATCTTGAGAAAGAAGATGTAGGTGCATCTTCACCTTCCAGTGGTGATAGTTGTCTTTGTCCAGAAATGGAATTTTCACTTCTGCATCCTTTCTGATCTTCTTGTTGATTGTGCTGATCTTACACTCTTTGTACTTCAAGATCTTGCTCTGATACTAATTGTTAATCCCAAACAATGCAACAAGAATTACAGAAGGGGGTTGAATGTAATTCTAGCTACTTTTTCTGATTTTAAGAATATTTTTGCTTAATATATAACTGTGTTTGATTTGCAGTAGTGCGAAATGAAAGAATAATAGAAATCAAAACACAAAGCAATAAAACACAAGGCTTTAAAACTTTATGGTGGATTTGAACTTATCCACCAGATATATATATATAAAGTTGAGAATTCAGTGACGCTTGAATAGCACATAGCTGCTTTTAAGAGAACTTATAAAATTATAGAGAAATGCTTAACAGATACAAATTTATCTATCTCTCTGAAAATAATGCTTACTCATTTGTTTGTTCTACTTGCTACTCTTGGTTTATATATCACCAAGTTACATGATAGTAAGATAAGACAATAAAACAAAATTATATCTGGTATAACTTCATGTTGCTACATTACTCTATCCAGCATCTTTGAATATTTTCATATTTACATGGAAATTGTAATGCTTCTTTGTTCTCTAAATCCTGCAATTAGGCTACCACATTCCATTTGCAAACACCCGACACATGTGACTGTGTTGTCACTATCAACTGCTATTTTAAATATTATCATTCGTCGGGATTATGTTGATCATCTATCGGGAGCCTTGTTGATTATCCGTCGGGAGCCTTTGTAGATCATCCGTCGGGAGTCTTTCTACCAGTTGACTATATTTCACTTATACAGAATTACAACACATCTTATATTTATAATTAGCCAACCTATTCTGTATATCAGTCTAGTAGTCAACATGACTCAAAAAATCCTACAACATCTACTCAACTAAAATATTGTTGTTTGCAGAAATGTGCTGTAAGACTTATTTTTACATAAGCTACACTCTCGATGGATGTCAAATTGTCATCCGTCGGGACTATAAAGTTCATCCGTCGAGAGCTACAAAAATACTAAGTTAAAATCTACTATGGTGGTTTGTTCAATTTATCATCAAGTTCACAACATATTCCTAACACTGGTCTACTAGCAGTTAAATACAACAAAGATCCAATTATTCCTCTATAACCTAAAATGTCTAAACTTTTTCCTTTTTTTATCTTTATCCAACTTGGTACCTGTAGACATAGGTGTTGATGCAGGTGAGTAGTCAACCATTCCAAATTTCTTCAATAGAATTTTGACATACTTGGTTTGACTAAAGATGCCATCACTTCTTTGACTAACTTGAAGGCCAAGGAAATAATTTAGCTCTCCCATCATGCTCATCTCATATTCACTCTGCATGAGTCTTGAGAATCTTTGACAAAACTTTTCATTAGTAGATCAAAAAATGATATCATCCATATAGATTTGATGTAGGATGATGTCATCACCATGATGCTTGTAGAATAGACTCTTATCAATTGTCCTTCTATTGAATCCATGTTTGAGTAGAAATATGAAAGTGTGTCATACCATGCTCTAGGTGCTTGCTTCAATCCATAAAGAGCATTTAATAGTTTATAAACAAAGTTTAGAGACTCTGGATCTTCAAAGCCAGGTGGTTGTTGCATATAGACTTCTTCTTTCAATTCACCATTAAGGAATGCATTTTTCAGATCCATTTGTTACACCTTAAAATTTGAATGTGCATCAAATGCAAGAAAAATTCTTATTGCTTCAAGTCTTGCAACTGGTGCAAAAATTTCATTATAGTAAATTCCTTCTTCTTGTGAGTAGCCTTTGGCAACCATTCTTTCTTTATTTCTTGTCACAATTCCATTTTCATTCATTTTGTTCTTGTACACCCATTTTGTTCCAATGATACTCATGTTCTTTGATGCAAGAACTAATTATAAAACTTTATTTCTTTCAAATTGATTTAGCTCTTCCTGTATAGCAGTTATCCAGTCAGGATCAAGTAGAGCTTCATCAGTTTTCTTAGCCTCAATTTGAGATAGAAAGCATGCATGCAAGCACTCATTTGCAGTAGCACTCCTATTTCTCACTCCAACATTTGGATCACCAATTATAGCATCTCTTGTGTGACTCCTATCCCATTTTCTGGTGTGATCTTGTTGACTAGAATTATCTGCATTTTCTCCATTATTGGCATAAATTGCAGAACTATCATCTCCTTCTCCCCCTGAGTTTGTACCACCAAATTCGGGTGTGCTTCTTTTATGAGAATAATTTTCATTTTCACAGTTCATCGGCTCGCTTGATTCCTGCTCCATTCTGTTGTTTATGTTGATCTTAGCTTCATCTTCAGAATCACTATCAATGTTTAGATTTTCAAATTTTAGGGCTTCAGCTTCATTTTCATCAAGGCATTCCAAATATGGACAGTTGTCATCATCAAAGGTCACATATGCTCTTTCCATAACTTTCTTTTGCTCTAACAGATAAACTCTATAGATAGTCCTTTCTAATGAATATACCATTAAAATAGCTTCAAATAATTTAGAGTCAAATTTTCCAACATATTCAGAGTTGTCTTTGAGCACAAAGAATTTGCTTCCAAACACATGTAGATGCTTTAAATTAGGCTTTCTTTTTGAGATTATTGAGTAAGGTGACTTGCCAAGATTTGTGTTGATTAGATATCTATTTTGAGTATAGCATGCAACGTTGACAGCTTCTTCCCAAAAACTAGTTGGCAAATTAGCATCTTGCAACATTGTTCTTGCAGCCTCAACTAGAGTCATATTCTTCCTTTCAACCACACCATTTTGTTGAAGTGTTCCTGCAGCTGAGAACTCTTGAAAAATGCCATTGTCTTTGCAGAATTCACTTAAAGCTGCATTACTGAATTCTGTGTCATTATCACTTTTCAACTTTTTTACACAATTTTGATCCTCAGCCTGCTTCTCAACTTCCTTTATGTGTTCAATGATGATGTGTGTAGTTTCATCCTTTGAACACATAAATTCCACCCAAGTGTTTCTTGAGTAGTCATCCACCATCACCAATGCATATTTCTTTCTAGATATAGATAAGACATTAACTGGTCAAAACATGTCCATCTGAATAAGCTGAAATGGAGCACTTATTAAATTTATAATCTTGTTCTTGTGACCGGACCTCTTCATATTTCCTTTTTGATAAGTCTCACAGACTTTATCTTGAGAAAATTTCAGAGTTGGCATGTCTCTCACTAATTCCTTTTTCATCAAGGTGTTGATTTCTTTGGAATTCAAGTGAGAGAGTTTCTTGTGCCAAAGTGTTAAGTGGAATTTATGTCCACTTAGAACGTCCTATAAAGGCTTAAATTGGTGTTTTGTACTCAAGTTGTTTGTGTTTTTGATGTCTTTTTATAGTGTTTTGCATTTCAGGCATAAATAAGGGATTAGGGAGATTTATCATTGTTTTTATGCTCAATTGGTGTTAGGAATGTGTCTAGGATTAAAGCTCATGGAAATCCATCTCAAACCAGCAAGAACAATAAAATTCAGAACTTTTTCCCGAAGGTCAGCGCGCCTGCGCTGTTAAAGCGCGCGACCGCGCCGAAGATGCAGAAGGACAGCGCGCCCGCGCAGATGAAGTGCGCGTCCACACCGTATCGGGATTTCAGAATTCTTTTTAAATTATAAGACTGTGTTTTGGGCCTCTGGATTAATTGGGCTGCTATTTAAAGACAACTTAAATTTGTTTTTCATAACGGAGCTTAAGGAGAAGACATCGAGAAGACCTAGGAGCACAAATACAACCAAGGCGAAGAGGATCTAGTTTTATTCTTGTGATTCTTTGTTTTAAGTTATAATCTTGGATGATAGTTTTCTTGTTTTGTTGAACCTATACTCTTGTTTAACGTACTTGTTTATTATTCAGTATAAAGACTTAGTTAATTATACCATGCTTTCATCGGAACCCACAGTGATGATGAGTTCGGTTATGGGCTAATCGTTATCATGGGGTTCTAGCGGATGTACTTACGGATTTCTTTAGTTAATTTATTTCGATACCTTAGTGTTTGGTGATTGTATGATAACCTAGTATTGGTTGTGCTTATTCGTCTTATGAGCGTCGCGAACTTATAAGATAGTGTGTTAATCTTTATTGAAGAGAAAGTGAGTATAGGGGTTTAGAACTTGCCATGCTAGCATAGGTTCATGTATTTGAGATGCATGATTCGTAGGTAATTTTAACCATCTTACTTGTCCTATGTGAGCACAATAGATAACTTGCACATTAAACAGTTATGTTGTCAAATTCTATAGACATATAAGGTCTCAATATAATTGGTATCTATTCAACTTCTATTTCTTTTTTGGATGTCTTGGAGTAGGGTATTCTTACAACGAATGTTGTCATTTACTAGTTCCGTGTTATCTGATTAGTGTCATCACCATTACATGCTAAGGGTAAGAACAAAAAGGCTATTGAATGATGTATTTAATGAAGTTAGAATCCAATGTTTGTGTCATATAAGTAATCAACCTTTAATTCTCTTAGTTAATATTCTTTAGCATAATTTCTTAGTTAATCGTAGTTATAAACCATCTCAACTTGTTACCATCTTAGTATTGAGCGATAACCATAACATTGTTGTATGAACGCATGAATTGAATTTACCTTAAAAGAGTCTCTGTGGGAACGAACTAGAATTAATTCTATGTTACTTGCGAACGCGTATACTTGCTGTATTATTAGCGCGTATTAACGTCCTAACAAGTTTTTGGCGCCGCTACCGGGGACTCGGTGTTAATTTTAGTTTATGTGCTTGACATCAGTGTTCGTTAAAGTTCATTGACTCGGATATTTTACTTATTTGTTTGCTTGTTGCTTTTTCAGGTACTCTAAAGAGCATTTATTCCAACGCGTTCTTTATCTCGAAAGAGAACACTTGATAAAGTGGAGGAAGAAGGTTTAGTAGAGGGCGAATTTCTTATTGAGGAGAAAGTTGAAGAAGAAGCTCTTATTGTAATGGAAGAACCAGAAGCGAATACGAAGGCTTTGATGGACTACTCTCAGCCGAAGATTAATGATATTCAGTCTAGTATTGTCCGACCAGCCATCGCGGCTAACACTTTTGAAATCAAAGCTAGCACGATTCAGATGGTGCAGAACTCAGTTCAGTTTGGGGGTTCTCTGACAGAAGATCCCAACATGCATATTAGAGATTTCATCGAGGTCTGTGACACTTTCAAATTCAACAATGTGTCTGAAGATGCTATTAAGCTAAGGCTTTTCCCACTCACTCTGCGGGATAAAGCTAAGTGTTGGTTACAATCTCTACCACCAGGCTCTATCACCAAATGGGAAGATCTTGCTCAAAAGTTCCTTACTAAATTTTTTCCTATGGCGAAGACAATTGTAATCAGGAATGCTCTTACTCAATTTGCGCAGTAGTCTGGAGAGTCTTTGTGTGAGGCTTGGGAGTGATATAAGGAGATGCTTCGAAAGTGTCCTCACCATGGGATGCCTGACTGGATGATCATTAACTATTTCTACAACGGTTTGGGTACGACTTCTAGACCCATGCTTAATGCAGCATCAGGTGGAGCCTTATGGGCTAAGAGCTATGATGAAGCTTATGAGTTTATGAGTTGATTGAACTAATGGCTGCTAATTAATACCATAACCCAACTCAGAGACTACCTCAGGGCAAGGTAGTAGGAATTCTGGAAGTGGATGCAACTGCGGCTATAGCTGCTCAGCTCAAGCCTTTGACGATGAAGGTGGATTCTTTGGCTAATTATGGAGTGAATCATATCACTAGTATTTGTGAGGTTTATGCTGGTGCGCATGAGACGGAGCAGTGTGCTATTTCTAGTGAATCAGCTCAGTTCATGAGCAACTTTTAGAGTTCGCAACAGCCTGTTCCAGCCACCTATCATCCCAATAACCGCAATCATCCTAACTTCAGCTGGAGCAATACTCAGAATGTGGTGTAACAGCTTTATCAACAGTATGCTGTAAAATAATACAACCCTCCTAGTTTTCAGCAACCGTAATATGCACCAAGACAACAACTCCAGCTGGATTAATCTAATGAAAAATCTGAATTGGAGGAGTTGAGGCTCATGTGCAAGAGCCAACCGGTGTCTATCAAGACCTTGGAGAATCAAATTGAGCAGATTGCCAATGCCTTGCTAAATTGATAACCTGGTATACTCTCGAGTGAAACTGAAGTGCCAGGAAAGAAGGAAGCAAAAAAGCAGGTTAAGGAAATTACGTTGAGGTCTGGGAAGGTTGCAAATCCTGAAAAATCTCAAGTTTCAGAAGATGAAGTTGTGGTTGAGGAAGAAGTGCAGAAGGAAGCTAAAGTGGAACCAAGGAAGACTACTGTGGAACACAATCCACTTGAGTGTAATACAGGGGAGAAATAGATCTATCCTCCACCTCCTTTTCCTAAGAGGCTGCAGAAGAAAAGGATGAATAAGCAGTTTAAGAAGTTTCTAGAGGTGTTCAAGAAACTTCGTATCAACATACCTTTCGCGAAAGCTCTTGAACAGATGCCTAGTGATGCAAAGTTTATGAAAGGTATTCTCTTTCAGAAAGTGAAGCTTGATGACTTAGAGGTAGTTGCTCTCACGGAGGAATGTAGTGCCGTGTTGCAACAAAAGTTGCCTTCGAAGCTTAAAGATCCTGGAAGCTTCACTATTTCTTGTACCATCATAAAATTGTCATTTGACGAATGCTTATGTGACTTGGGAGCTAGAATCAATTTGATGCCTTTGTCTATCTTCAAAAAGTTGGATTTACCTGATCCAAAGCCTACATATATGTCTTTGCAGTTGGCCAATCGATCGATTACATATCCACGAGGCATTATGGAGGATGTTCTGGTCAAGGTGGACAAACTCATCTTTCCTGCTAATTTTGTAATTCTTGATTTCGAGGAGGATAAGAAGATTCCCATTATATTGGGAAGACCATTCTTGGCCACTGGCCGAACCTTGATAGATGTGTAGAAGGGTGTGCTCAATATGCGAGTGCTAAATCAGGATGTGACTTTCAATGTGTTCAATACCATGAAATTTCTTACTGATAATGAGGAGTGCTTAAAAGTGGAGTTGGTCGATTATGTGATTACTTCAGATGTTGATCAAATGCTAAGGTCGGATGCCTTAGAGAAAGCCTTGTTGGGAAATTCAGATAGTGATGATGACGAAGGTGATGAGCAGTTGCAATATTTGAATGCTTCTCCTTATAAGCGAAGGTTGGATATGCCTTTTGAATCTCTTTGATTGGAGGAGCTGAATAAATCTCCAAAGCGCCTCAAGCCATTTATTGAGGAAGCTCCTACACTCGAGCTTAAACCATTGCCTGAACACTTAAGGTATGCTTTTTAGGTGATGCATCTACTTTTCCTGTCATTATTGCATCTGCCCTTTCAAATAGTGATGAAGAAAATCTCTTGAGAATTTTGAGAGAGTTCAAATCGGCAATTGGTTGAACTATAGCAGTTATCAAGGAAATTAACCCTTCTTATTGTATGCATAAAATTATGCTAGAGGAAGGTATCAAGCCAACCGTTGAGCAACAGAGAAGGCTTAATCCGATCATGAAAGAAGTTGTGAATAAGGAAATTCTCAAGTGGCTAGATGCAGGGATCATCTATCCTATTTCTGACAGTTCTTGGGTGAGTCCAGTTCAGTGTGTGCCGAAGAAAGGAGGCATCACAGTTGTTGCTAATGAGAAGAAAGAGCTCATTCCTGCTCGAACAGTCACAGGGTGGAGAGTTTGCATGGATTACAGGAAGCTGAACAAAGCCACAAGGAAGGATCACTTCCCTCTTCCTTTTATTGATCATATGTTTGACAAATTGGCTGGGCATGAGTACTATTGTCTTTTAGATGGTTATTCAAGTTATAATCAGATTTGTATCGCTCCAGAGGATCAGGGAAAGACAACCTTCCCTTGTCCGTTTGGTACTTTTGTTTTTAGAAGAGTTTTTTTTGGGTTGTGTGGTGCACCTGCCACATTTCAGAGATGTATGATGGCTATCTTTTCTGACATGATTGGTCCTAATATGGAGGTGTTTATGGATGATTTCTCTATGTTCGGTAATTCTTTCGACGAGTGCTTGCAGAATCTTGGCGCCGTTCTTAAAAGGTGTGTTGAGACCAATATGGTTCTCAACTAGGAGAAATGTCATTTTAAGGTGCAACGGGGCATCATTCTTGGGCACAAGGTCTCTAGTAAAGGTCTTGAGGTGGACAAAGCCAAGGTGAGGGTCATTGAAAACCTTCCTCCACCAATTTCTGTTAAGGGAGTTCGCAACTTTCTTGGTCATGCGGGTTTCTATCTGTGTTTCATCAAGGACTTCTCTAAAATCTCTAAACCCTTGTGTAATCTTTAAGAGTAAGATGTCCCTTTCAAGTTTGATGACGATTGTCTAGCTGCTTTTAAGAGCTTGAAGAAGAGCTTGATCACAGCACTGGTCATAACTGCACCTAATTGGGAAGAACCTTTTGAAATGATGTGAGATGCAAGTGACTATGCAGTTGGAGCAGTTCTTGGGCAGAGAAAGAACAATATATTTCATGTGGTCTACTATGCTAGTAAGACCCTCAATGGTGCTCAACTGAACTATACTACTACTAAAAAAACTCTTATCCATTGTCTACGGCTTTGAGAAGTTTTGATCTTATTTGCTTGGGAGGAAGATGATAGTTTTTACTGATCACGCTGTAATTCGCTATCTCGTCTCGAAGAAGGACTCGAAGCCTAGATTGATTCGATGGGTTCTTTTACTTCAGGAATTCGATTTAGAGATCAAGGATAGGAAAGGTAATGAAAATCAAGTTGCTGATCATCTCTCTCATTTAGAGGGTCCAAGTACAACTTCAAAGGATAAGATATTGATAAATGAGTCTTTTCCCGATTAGCAGTTGTTTGGGGTGCTAGAGGAAGAACCGTGGTTCGCAGACATTGTGAACTACCTTGTGAGTAATATTATGCCTCCAGAATTGTCTTCTATTCAAAAGAAGAAGTTTCTTCATGAGGTGAATTGGTACATGTGGGATGAGCCATTTCTATTTAGGTAACGAGCTGACCAAATCATCAGGATATGTATTCCGTACAGCGAGACAAAGGGTATCTTATGAGACTGTCATTCAACTATTTATGACGACCCCTATGGTGAAGAGAAGGCAGCAGCTCGTATCCTTTAAACAGGATTCTTCTGGCCTACATTATTTAAGAATGCACACCGGTTCATTTTGAAATGTGATCGCTGAAAATATGTTGGTAATATGTCCAAGAGGGATGAAATGCCTCTTAATGTGCTTCTCGAGGTTGAGATCTTCGATGTTTGGGGGATTGACTTCATGGGGCCATTTGACTCATCTTACAAAAATCAGTATATCTTGTTGGCGGTTGATTATGTCTCGAAGTTGGTGGAAGTCAAGGTTTTGCCGACAAAAGATGCAAAGGCAGTGCTTAATTTTCTTCATAAGCAGATATTCACAAGGTTTGGGACTCCAAGAGTCATAATCAGTGACGAGGGGTCGCATTTCTGCAATCGCAAGTTCACTGCTATGATGCAAAGATATAATGTGAATCATCGTATTGCTACAGCCTACCATCCTCAGACTAATGGTCAAGCTAAGGTATCTAACAGAGAGATTAAGCGTATTCTAGAGAATGTTGTATGTCCATCAAGGAAGGATTGGTCTTTGAAGCTGGATGAAGCTGTTTGGGCGTATCGAACAGTATACAGGACTCCACTAGGCATGTCACTGTTTCAGTTGGTTTATGGTTGTTAGGTCACACAACACTGTAGAAGGGAGTTGAATACAGTGTAGAATACAATCAAATCGATTTAAAACACAAGTAACAGAAAATAGATATATTCGATATAATAAATTATGTTACAATGGAACTGTTCTCTCTCAGTGATGAACAAATATCACGAGAGCTACTAGGTTATAATGTATGATCTTCTCGATGATCATAACACATATAGTGTAAACCTATGTATGTGTTTATATAGACACACAGTTACAAGATAACTTCTAATTGATATGGAATATAATTCTGTCTCCTAAAATATATCAGTCAGATATCTTATATAATTCTTCTAGTCCTCTAACTCTTTCCATGCATATCTTATTTTGTATTAGTCTCGATCTTCTTTCCTGTAAATTAACTTCTTTTCTTAACTGTTAGTCCTCTAGTACTTAAGTTCTGATATGCATCTTCTGATATTATCTTTTGATAATCTAAGTCCTGATATCCTTAAGTCCTGACTTCCAGTAAGTCCTGATTCCAGTAAGAACTGATATTTCCTGTTTGTTAAGATCTAAAAACTAAACATAAACATGTTAGACATGACATCTCAAATATATCCAACAATCTCCCCCAACTTGTAAATTATGCAAGAATGTACAAGTTAATAGATTTGATGATGTCAAAAACATTTAAGTTCAAATGCAATAAGAGTTTAATAAGACTATTAACTACAACTTACAAAACATCCAGCTTTACCAACATAACTGAATCAATCTGAATCCATAATGATTCTTAACAAAATCATTTATCAGATTATCTTCAGCTTTCCTCAGAACTTCAGCTAACTGTGCTTTGACCTGCATCAGTTCTTCTTCTTTACTATCACCAATTTGATAAATGGCTATTCCGAGAGCTTGAATGGATGTTCTTTCAAGTCCATCACCAAGTCTGATAACCATAGGATGTGAAGAGTTTTCATTATAACATAAGCATCTTCCTTTCAGAATAACTTCCACCTTAGCAGAATTCTTCAGCATAGGAATTTCTCTTCCATTACCTTCAGTAATCATTGGACTGTAATGAGAAGTCTTTGTACCAGAGATTCTGAATAGATCTCTTACAGCCTTCAAAATGTATTCTGACCATCTTCTTGTAACATCAGATTTTACTTCCAGAAGATAGTGAATATGTTGAAGCTCTCTGACAGACTTCTTTAGTACATCAGTATCAGCTAGTCTATAAGACCTTCCATCATTGAGAAATAAGATCAATTTCTCTTTTAGATTCTCTTTGTCATGAGCATCTATCACAATTTGAGCAGAGAATACCTTGTCAAGATGCCTTTGTTTGATTTGTTCATATGGTTTGTCTGTCAACATGAAAGGATCTCTTAGAGTAACCTCTACTCCTGTTCGAATTTTCTCTTCGTCAGAACCTAATCCAGCTCTATCTCTAGGTTGCTTGGATCTCAACCCAAATGTAGCGAGTTGATTAATCATGAGATTAGATTTTGGTTCAACTGGAGTAGCTTTTTTCCATAACAGCTTCTTCTTATCAGCAATTGTCATTTTATTCAAATCAACTTGAGCATTGTCAGTAGTTAATCTCTTGATAGCTTGATCAGAATTTGTTGTTTCTTCTATACCTTGCTGTCCTTTATTTTGAACAATAACTTGAGCAGTGTCAGAGGTTGTTTTAGATTCTTCAATTATCTTTCTTCTTTTCAGAATTTGAACAGTTTCATCTTCAGCAAGATTATCATCAGTTACTTGAACCATTTTGCACACTGGTTTCATCAGATCTTAAGAAGTTTTCAAGCCCAGTGGCTTGGTTGGTTCATCAACTTTTCCTTTCCCTTTGTCTTTGGGATCACTCTCAGTTTGTGATCTAGTCTTGAACTTTGAAGTTTCAGAATTTGACTTTTCCTTGATCACAATGCCTTTTTCCTTAGGCCTTGGAGGTTTCTTTGCATCAGAAGCTTTAGACTTAAGATTTGTCTTCTCAGTAGCAAATCTAGCTTCTTCCTCCTTGAGAGTTTCTAAATCCATTCATGGATTGTGTTTCAGAAATAATCTTCTTGCTATCTCCTCATCAAGTGTCTGGATTTTAGGATCTTTGTAATAAACAGTAGTCTACTTCCCCTTTAACTTCAGAGTTTGCAAAAACTTTTGAGAGTCTTCAGATCCTGACTGAATCAGAATATCAAAACTTGACATCAGACTTTGTTTATCAGCACTTGACTTGTTCTGAATAGAAGATTTTCCTTGAACTTTTCTTTGACCTCTGCTCTTTTCAGAGTTTCCCTGGTCATCACCTTTATCATCCTTTTTCTTCAGTTCGTAAGTAGGTGAACATTTGGACTTAACTACATTCTCCCTTTTTTTGGCATCATCAGGAAGTAAGAGAGAAAGAAGAAGTTCAACTGAATATTGGATTTCATCCAATTGAGATTTTTGAGAAGCTTGATTAGCCAGGACCTCAGCAATTTGAGCCTGTTGCTTCTCTTAAGTTTTCTCAATGGCTTCAACTTTTTCAGAAATAGGTCTGATATACCTGTTCCTGTCAAGCTTGTGCTGTAGATCGAGCTTATCAGCTTGTTCTTTACGTGTATCAACCTTTTCATGAGTAGAAGTATGTAGACCTTGAAGATGTTTTGTAGACAGAGCTGTGATCTTGAGTTGTGTCTTGAAATCAGCATTTGTGAGCAACTCGTCAGCTTTTGCAATATGCTTTGTCGGAACTTTAGAACATGGAATAAAATCTGATTCATTCCACTTCTTGGTCCACTCAACACCTCTGTGAGTATCCTCCCAAGGAATAGGTGCTTCCTTTTCAACAAATTTCTTCACCAATTCTTCCTTGCCCAGAATAGGAACTGGATGCTTAGTAGAAACACTGTCATCAAAACTTGAGAAAGACTCATGATGTTCTGATAGATCAACAGTGTGTGAAGCAACTGGAGATTCAAAAATATCATCATCTAAATTCTGAGGATCAGAATATATCTCCAGAGCTGGTTTCTTTGATGTAGATGGAGCTTCCAGATAAAGAACTTCAGGTATATTCAAATTATGAATATCTATTTCAAAATTTTCAGTTTGTTCTTTAGCATCATCTGTAGCTTTAATAGGAGAGACAGGAGGGATAACACATGTATCATTAGCAGTGTCTTTGGCTTGAGCTGTAAGGGCTTCAATGATAATTGGTTCTTGTGAGATCAGAGATTCCTGATCCCCTTCCTCAACTTCTTCAGTATCTTCTGATGGAGCCTTAGCCAAATACCTCCTAGCCTTCATTTTCTTCAATCTCCTTGCCAATGAAGGAGTTACTTCAGCAGCAACAGAACTTACATATTTCTTTCTTTTCAAAGTATCAGAACTTTGAGCTGCTGTTTCTTTCCGAGAAGTAACATTCTCAGCTTCATTTATCACAGGTTCAGATGCATGAACCCGTGCTTCAATTGTTTCCTGAAATTAGCAAAAATTGAATCAAAACATTCATCATAGGATAAAGTTAAAAATCGATGAAGTAGAGATTATACTTGGGGACCCTTGAGCCCCACCATCATCATATACTCCACTTCTCCAAAACTCCAGCACTTGAGTTCTAGAGACTACATCAGGTTGGGTCAGAGCGTACCCAATAGCAGAATTAGCGAGAAAATCCTGAATGAAGTGAAATTATGATGGAGCTTCAGCCTTGATAAGAATGGCGGAGTAGTTGTTAGGCACAAACTTAGCTCCATTGAATATCACGTCTTTTGGTGCCATCTCTGTAAGAAATTAAGTGAGAAAGAGAGTCTTTGCAAAGTGTTTGTTAAAAGTCCTGAAAAAAAACACTTCAGAGAATATTAGAAAGAGAGAGAAACGGTTAGAGCAAGAGTTATATGGGCACGTAAAATAGGCAATAATTATCGTGCACATGCAGTTTTTCAAGACATACACGTTTACCACTAACCCAAAATGATTATGACTGTTTTTATCTTACCCAAATATATTCTGATTTAAATATGACTGTTTCAGATTTTACCACAAATAAGTCAAGTAAAGAATAATGCCACGTAAGTATCAAGGATTCCATCAGGATTTAATATCAGAACGTAACTTATATCAGATGTTAACAGTCATCAGAACATGGCTTCTGTAGTCAAAAAATGAATACCTTTTTCTGTAATTCTTCAAACAAATACTGACTTGTTTTCTTCAGAGTTTAATCATCAAAACTTCCATCAGAACTTGTCCTCAGAATTTATCACAGTGAAACTTAACTATTTGTCAACAACAACTTAATCACCACAGTAATTTTCATCATTCATATGGAGTGAAAGTGTGTGCATTCAGCAAAATATCAGATAAAGATTAAAGTCTGATAAACTTCAGTACATCTTAGAAATAAGGCATAACTGAGAAAAATGCTTAAAATCTGTCATCAGTCATGATGTCTACTATAGAACAAATTTATGCAAGAGTCCACCTCAACTGTTTGTGCTCATTTTATGCATCTTTTAAAATTCCTTTTTACAGGGGCTTCTCAGTGCAAGTGAGTCACGACTGTTTATCAGAATTTATGCTGTTATCAGAGTATTTCTCCAGTAATCATAGAATATGAAAAGTCACCAAGAATTTTTTTTGCTTTTCTAATGCATATTACTTAATACCAGCAATGCACTTGGGTCTTCCCTTCCACTTATTTACTCTGGATCTCAAAGGAGTACCTGACTTTTATTCTTTTCTTTTCTTTTCTTTGCTTTTGATAAGTGAGGCTTATCAGCACTTAGTTTATTCTTAAGATTTACTGACATCAGAATTTGATAGATAAGAAACAAGAATCTTGTTTGTGACTTAGTAATAAGATACACAAAGTAAACTTGACTAAGCTCAATATCAGAATCTGCTTGTGTTAATGAGTTTCCACATAAATAACTAATTTAAACATGGGATTTCTAGTATGTTAAAGACTACTAAGGTCAGCATCTAGCACAGTTATCCTCATTGGATTGAATAGTCACAGATCATTCAAAACACTTATCAGAGTATATAGATCCACTTCAGATAACAATCAGCATTTAATGAATTTTCAAATTAAGCACAGATTATATATAGATAATACAATCTGTAAACAGTGATCATAAAGTCTAATGCATTAGAACAAAATCTAAGCAGATTTAGAGAAAGAACCTGAAACCATTTCAAGTTCATTTACCAATCTTATAAAAGTAGCTTCACATATGGGTTTTGTGAAGATATCTGCTAGCTGTTGATTTGTTGGAACAAAATGCAATTCCACTGTATCTTCGTCCACATGTTCCCTTATGAAATGGTACCTAATGCTGATGTGCTTTGTCATTGAGTGTTGAACTGGATTACCTGTCATAGCAATTTCACTTTAATTATCACAGTAAATAGGGATTTTAGAAAATTCTAACCCATAATCTAGTAACTGATTCTTCATCCAAAGAATCTGTGCACAACAGCTTCCTGCAGCAATATATTCTGCTTCTGCAGTTGATGTAGAAATTGACTTTTGTTTCTTGCTAAACCAAGAAACCAATCTGCCTCCAAGAAATTGGCAGCATCCACTAGTGCTTTTCCTGTCTATTTTGCATCTTGCAAAATCTGCATCTGAGTAACCAATTAGCTTAAAATCTGATTCCCTAGGATACCACAATCCTAGATCAGTTGTACCCTTAAGATACTTGAAAATTCTTTTCACAGCTATTAAGTGAGGTTTTCTTGGATCAGCTTGAAATATTGCACAAAGACAGGTAACATACATGATATCAGGTCTACTTGCAGTTAGATAGAGTAAGGAGCCAATCATACCTCTATAGTTAGTAATATTTACTGATTTACTAGTATCCTTATCTAACTTGGTTGATATGGCCATAGGAGTGGATGCAGTTGAACAATCTTGCATTCCAAATTTCTTCAGTAAATTTCTGGTGTACTTGGATTGACAGATAAAAGTGCCTTCTTCATTTTGCTTGACTTGAAGGCCCAGAAAATAGCTGAGTTCTCCCATCATACTCATTTGATATCTTGACTGCATTAGCTTTTCAAACTTCTCACAAAGTTTGGAATTTGTAGAACCAAATATGATATCATCAACATATATCTGTACCAAAAGTAAGTCCTTTCCATGGTTGAGGTAGAATAAAGTCTTATCAATTGTGCCTCTGTGAAATCCACTTTCCCGAAGGAATTGAGCTAAAGTCTCATACCATGCTCTTGGAGCTTGCTTAAGGACATAAAGTGCTTTGTCAAGCCTGTAGACATGATTGGGAAATTTAGGAACTACAAAGCCTGGAGGTTGTTCAACATATACCTCTTCTTCCAATTCTCCATTGAGAAAAGCACTTTTCTCATCCATTTGAAAAACTTTAAACTTCTTGTGAGTAGCATAAGCCAAAAAGATCCTTATGGCTTCTAATCTAGCAACTGGTGCAAATGTTTCATCATAATCAATACCCTCTTGTTGAGATTAGCCTTTAGCAACCATTCTTGCTTTATTCCTTGTAATTATACCATTACTGTCAGTTTTATTTCTGAATACCCATTTTGTGCCTACAACAGATTTGTTCTTTGTTCTTGGCACTAGGGTCCAGAGTTTATTTCTTTCAAATTCATTTAACTCTTCCTGCATTGCTTGCACCCAATCAACATCTTGAAGAGCTTCTTTCACTTTCTTTGGTTCAGTATGAGATAGAAAAGAATGATGAAGACATTCATTCGAAGTTACAATTCTAGTTCTGACACCTACTTCAAGATCTCCAATGATTAAATCAGGTGTGTATGCTTTAGTCCATTTCCTTGCAGATAGAAGTCGATCTCTAGAACTGGATCCTCCCCTATGATCCATGTTGTTTCCATCAGCATTTTCTGATGCTCCACCTGTAGTTATGCTCTCTGAGACTTCAGAATTTGAGTTTGATTTTTCAGGAGTTGAAGAATCAGAGCTTCCAGAATTATCAGTACTTGGCTCATCAGAACTAGATGAATCCGAACTTGAAGAGTCAGTGACAGGTTCTGATACTTCTCGAGAGTCTTGAGATGTGGTAGGATCTTCAGCTTGCTCCCCCTGGACAGGTGCATTTTCCTTTGGAGTTGTTACCACAGTTTTAATGACATCAGAACTTAATCCAGCAGAACTTACAGGATCAGGATTTAAGTCATCAGAATTTCCAGAATCAGAGTTTAAATCTTCATTCTCAAATCTCAGCTGATCATGATCATCAAAATCTTCAAGTCCAGTAATCTTCTTATCATCAAAAGAGACATTGATAGATTCCATGACAACCCTTGTTCTTAAATTGTAGACTCTAAAGACTTTTGTGGAAAGTGGATATCCAACAAAGATTCCTTTATCAGCTTTTAGATCAAATTTTGACAGCTGTTCAGGATGAGTCTTAAGAATAAAACACTTGCAACCAAATACATGAAAGTATTTCAGATTTGGCTTCTTTTTCTTCACCATCTCATTTGGTGTTTTTCCATGCTTGTTTATGAGTGTAGCATTTTATGTAAAACAAGTAGTCTGCACAGCTTCAGCCCAAAAATAGGTTGGCAGCTTTGCTTCATCAAGCATAGTTTGTGCAGCTTCAATCAAAGTCATGTTCTTTCTTTCTACAACTCCATTTTGCTGTGGAGTTCCAGGTGCAGAAAATTTCTGGTTGATTCCATACTTTTTACAGAACTCTTCCATAATCGAATTCTTGAACTCAGTGTCATTATTACTCCTTATTATTTTAACAGAATCTTTGACCAACTTATCCAGCAATCTGACATGATCAGTTAGAATAAATGAAGTTTCATTCTTCTTGTGCAAGAAGTACACCCAAGTGTACCTTGTGAACTCATCCACTATAACCATAGCATATTTCTTCTTTGCAATAGACATGACATTGACTGGACCAAATAGATCAACATGCAGTAGGTGATAAGGCTCAAGAATTGATGACTCAGTTTTGCTCTTGAAAAAAGATTTTTTTTGTTTTGCCTTCTGACATGAATCACAAAGGCCATCAGGAGAAAATACTGTTTTTGGAAGTTCTCTCACAAGATCTTTCTTTACAAGCTCATTTATATTGTTGAAATTTAAATAAGAGAGTTTCTTATGCCAATTCCATCTTTCTTCAATTGATGCTCTACTCAACAGACAGATAGCAGAACCATCAATACTTGTTGAAAGTCTGGCTTCATAAATGTTACCATGCCTGTAACCTTTCAGAACTACTTTTCCTGTAGAATTATTTATAACTTCACAGTGTTCTTCAAAGAAATCCACATGATTTCCTCTGTCACTGGTTTGACTTATACTCAACAGATTGTGTTTAAGTCCTGAGACTAGAGCTACTGATTCAATAATGACATTCCCAAGATTGATCTTGCCATATCCCAGAGTTTTTCCAATGTTGCCATCTCCATAAGAAACTCCAAGGCCAGCTTTCTTCACAAAGTCTGATAGCAGGGCTTTATTTCCAGTCATATGTCCTGAACATCCACTATCCATAACTAGGATGTTCTTCATGTTGCCCTGCAATCATAAAGACCACTAATGGTTAGTTTTAAGGACCCAGACTTGCTTGGATCCTTTGGCCTTATTAAGTTTATTAACATTTGCAGCGGATTTAACATCAGAGTTTATGCTAACATTTTTCTTATCAGATTTAACAGTATCAGACTTTACATCATACTTTACACTAGAAGGAATTAAAGCAACTTTCTTCAAAGAAGGTTTTATCTGATAATAATCATAGTACAAACTATAATATTCCTTACAAGTATAAATGGAATGCCATATACTATCACAATGAAAATAAGGATTTTGAGGCTTAAACCTAACAGACTGACTCTTAACTCCTGACTTAGGAGGTAAAGAGTTTATATTCTTATTCTTCCTACAAAAAGAAGCAAGATGGTTAGAGTTTCTATAGTTATAGCATTTATTTCTAGGAGAATTAGGAACAGACATATAATTGTTGCTTTTATTCACACCTTCCTTTCCATTCCTAATTTTCCTAGCTTCCTTTACCTTGTTCACACTGGTAATTTCTTTCAGCTTATGTTTAAGCTACTTCTTTGTCATTAAGCCTATGTTAACTTCAGTTGATTTATCCTATTCTAATTTGTCAGAAGTTGACTCTGGTATCACTTCTATCTCAATATCTTTCATCTTTCCAGAATCAGACTTTACAGTTTTAGCTACAAATTTAACATGATTTACTTTTGGCTTAGTAGTTTGTTTAACAATAATTGGCTTAACTTGTTCAGTTCCTTTTTCACTTTTCTCATCTCCATAACCTAAGCCCTCTTTCCAGTTTTCACTACTTAGTATATCCTGAGTTGCTCTACCAGAGTTAGTCCAAGTCCTAATAATATCTCTCTCCTTTTCTAACTCAGTTTTTAGAGATTTATTCATTTTCAGCAATTCATCTCTAACATAAAAGGCATCATCTATTTCCTTCTGAGTTTGATGGAACATGACTAATTCTTTTTCTAAATAATCATTCCTCTTTTTAAAAGCAAGATTTTCAGAAGTTAATCTTTCACATGTTAAAGTTTGATCTCTGTAACTAATAAATATGGTTTTAAGATATAATCTCAACTCAGTAATATCATCAGTATGAAAGGCATAAGTTGTTTAAGGTACCTTTAACTCAGCAGCATTAGAACTGCTATCAGCATTTGCCATCAAGGCATAGTTCTCCTCATCTTCAGAATCTGAAGTGTCTGTCCAGCTTTTCTTCTTTGTGACAAGAGCCTTGCCTTTGTCACTCTTTCTTTTCTTGCAGTCAGGAGATATGTGGCCTTTCTCACTATAGTTGTAGCATTTGACATTTGAGTAATCTCCTCTGTCAGACTTTCCTCCTTTTCCATCAGATTTTTTGAAGCCCTTCTTATCAGAACTTCTACCTTTCCTGGAAAACTTCTTTCCCCTTCTGAATTTCCTGTAAGCTATCTTTGTGATACCCTTCACCATAAGAGCACACAATTTTATCATCTCTTCATCAGCATCTACTTCAGGTAGACTTTCAGTTTCTGAATCATCATCATCAGAACTTGATGGTTCTGAATTAGATTTTATGATGAGAGCCTTTCCTTTGCCTTTCTTTGAGACAACCACTTTGAGGGATTCCTCCTCAGCCTTAAGAGTAACTGTCCTTGACTTTCTCCCATGTATCTTGCTTCTTTGATCCATCTCAAGTTCATAAGTCTTGAGCATACCATAAATTTCATCAAGAGTATTTTTATCAAGAGCATAGTTGTCTCTTATAAAGGTAGCTTTCAAATCCCAACTTTTAGGAAGAGCTAAAAGGAATTTTAGATTTGAAACTTTAATATCATATTCCTTGTCCACCAATGACAGATCATTCAAGAGTTTGAAAAACCTGTCATATAAGTCAGTTAATGACTCATCACTTTTTGAGTCAAAGTGCTCATACTCTTGAGTGAGTATAGTCCTCCCGTTATTCTTGATTGCATTTGTTCCCTGACACCTTATTTCCAAAGAATCCCATATCTCCTTTGCAGTCTTGCATTGAATTACCCTGTTTGACATGACATTATCAATAGCACTATGCAGCAAATGCCTTACCTTTGCATCCTTGGCAATAGATGAGATATATTCAGCTGTGTATTCACTTTTCTCCTTTGGTATGGTCTTTGCTGGATGATCTGCAACTACAACAGAAAGCTTGGTTGGCCTATGCGGTCCTTCATAAATTATGTCAAGGTATTCTGGATCTGTAGCTTCCAGAAATATAGCCATCTTCACTTTCCATATGGGATACTCAGAAGGTCTCAGCATGGGAACCCTGATAGTCTCATATCGACTGTGGGTTTGAGTCTTTGGAGTTTTTTCAGTTTTGGCGGGCTTGGTTAGATTTTCTACTTCTTCAGACATGATTATTTTGGATCTTTACTATATGTGTGTTAATAGATAGACTCTGATACCACTTGTTAGGTCACACAACACTGTAGAAGGGGGTTGAATACAGTATAGAATACAATCAAATTGATTTAGAACACAAGTAACAGAAAACAGATGTATTCGATATAATAAACTCTATTACAATGGAACTGTTCTCTCTCAGTGATGAACAAATATCACGAGAGCTGCTAGGTTATAATGTATGATCTTCTCGATGATCGTAACATATATAATGTAAACCTATGTATGTGTTTATATAGACACACAGTTACAAGATAACTTATAATTGATATGAAATATAATTCTGTCTCCTAAAATATATCAATCAGATATCTTATATAATTCTTCTAGTCCTCTAACTATTTCCATGCATATCTTCTTCTGTATTAGTCTCGATCTTCTTTCCTGTAAATCAACTTCCTTCCTTAACTGTTAGTCCTCCAGTACTTAAGTTCTGATATCCATCTTCTGATATTATCTTCTGATAATCTAAGTCCCGATATCCTTAAGTCCTGACTTCCAGTAAGTCCTGATTCCAGTAAGAACTGATATTTCCTGTTTGTTAAGATCTGAAAACTAAACCTGAAACATATTAGACATGACATCTCAAATATATCCAACAATGGTAAAGGATGTCATTTGCCTGTGGAGCTCGAGCATAAAGCATATTGGGCTTTGAAGAAGTTGAACCTTGATTTGGATGCAGCTGGTAAGAAGAGGATGCTTCAATTGAATGAACTCAACGAGTTTCGGCTTCAAGCTTATGAGAACAACAAAATGTATAAGGAGAAAGTTAAGAGGTGGCACGATAGGGGTCTTGTGCTCAAATCATTTGTGTCGGGGCAACAAGTTCTTTTTTTCAACTCTCATCTCCGTCTTTTTCCTAGAAAGTTGAAGTCGAGGTGGTCAGGGTCGTTTGTTATTAAAAATGTATTTCCACATGGAGCGGTGGAGATTTTTGAGAATGATCCAGGCCAATCGTTCAAGGTGAATGGACAGTGGTTGAAGCATTACTATGAAGATACAGCAAACCGTAAGGTGGTTAGTGCCATTATATTATCCACTTGATCTCGGGGATTCTATGTCAAGCTAGAGACATAAACCAAGCGCTTCTTGGGAGGCAACCCAAGTTTGTTGTACATTAGTAGATAGAGGAAGAAGAAAGCAAGAAGAAGACTATAAAAAAATAATAAAAAAGAAAAAATTCAGTGCCAACTACAGTAGCACGGCGCGCCCGTGCTGAGAAGCGGGGTGGCTGCGCTGTTTTTCCAATAGCACGACACACCCACAATGGTTTTCCAGTAGCACGATGCGCCCGTGCTGCTAAGCGGGGCGGCCGCGCTGACTTCCTAGACCTGAAAAAAATATCATAAAAATCGAAAATCAAATACAAAATCAAATCACACCCGAATTTCTTGCTCCCACCTTCCATATTTCCCTCTCCAATTCAGTTTCAAACATCCCATTACTCCCATTATTCCCTTAATTAAATCCCACTTCTATTTTAAACCTAATTATCTTCCTATATATACACACACTTATACACAAATCTCTCCATCACTTTTCAATTCTCAAAACTCTAAAATTTTCTTATACACATCTCTTATTCTCTCTTTTTCAATCCAATGGCACCCAAAAGACAATGAACCCAAGTTAGCAACAGCACCACTGATTCTTCAAGTGTTGGGGGTGTGAGGCCCAAGTTTCCAACTCTATAGGCTAAGGCGGAGTATACGAGGCTGCTTTCGAAGCCCATAGCCAAGGAGTGAGGTTTTCTGCCATCGGGGTGGGATGGTAAGTTGTTGGAGATGATTGTAGATATAGGTTAATTTGCTTTTGATGAGGCACCAGTTGCGGTGCCTATGAGTGTGGTTCACGAGTTTTACGCGAAGGCGGAGAAGAATGGGTATTCTGTGGTTAGGGGATTGACGGTGGATTATACCGTAGATGCTATTCGCCGGGTAATAAATCAACCCGAGAGATAACCTGGGCAGGAGGATTGGAATGCGAAGACCGGCGAGGATTTTAACTTGGATTTGATTGTCGCTACACTGTGTGTTCCTAAAACTCACTGGAAGTTCAAGAGGGGCACACATGAGTATGCTACTTTCCCGGTTTCGTGCATGAACAGTTTTGCACGTGCATGGAATTCTTTTATTTATGCAAACATCATACCATCTTCTCACGTGTATGATGTTACTGTGGAGCGTGCATGGTTATTGTGGGGGATTCTTCAGGGAGATTATGTGGATCTCGGGTCGGTGATTTATCAGGGTATTTTGAGGTTTCTGCGAGGCACCACTACGGGTTCTATAGTCGGTTGGGCGAGGTCGGTCCTTCGCGTTCGCAGCAACAGCAGCAGCAGGAAGCAGTTGAGAGTAGTGCTGGTTTGAGTTCAGCACAATATAGGCGCTTGATGAGGAGGATGGATATTATGAATGACATCCATAGTCGGTTTGCACAGGACATTACCCAGGTGTTGGGTACAACATTCCGAGCCACGGGAGTTGACATCCGGTGGCAAGTATTTCGCGAGAATTTGGAGTACCCGCCGTCTAATACTCCTGACACTCCACCCCATGAGGGTGATAACCCTGATTCTGAGTAGGTATGCCTGAGGATAGTGAATATTTTAAGTTTGGGAGTGGTAGTTAAGAAATATATATTATGTGTGAGTCTTATATAGTTTGCATATTCATGCTAGTTTAGTTCATATAGTTGCATATTTGCCATGTAGTGGTTTTTTTATGTTGCATATAGTTTCATTCATTTACATTTTATCATGATCCCTTAAGTTTGCTTTTCTAATTGATTTGTGATATTGATGCTAGTGTAGTGATGTCGTATATAGTGATGTTAAGTCCTGTCGAGTTGATTTGCATGCTGGAAGCAATAACATTTCACTAAGTTTTATAGGTTGCTTGAGTTCTAGATCATGATCATGTTCTATTTGTTTGTCGAGGTTTAATCGCTTGTTTATATTTAGAATTTAGGATATTCTCTTAAAGACAACATAACATGGATATTTAAAAATTGGAAAAAAACATTGGATTTCATTGCTAGTTGTTGTGGCTAGGTGTTAAATGGCTAGTAGCCAGCTCATTTTATATGAGTAGTCTAGGGTTGAGCGAGATTGAGCGAAACACACTTGCTCAACAATTGAAAAAAAAAGAAAAAAAAGCAAAAGAAAAAAATATGTGTTATGCATAATTGATCACGAGTGGGCTCTTTAATACTCGAGTTATTAAGTTCTTAGGGGACTTTGTGCCTAGTGACCTAAGGCTTTTATAGTATGGGATCCACCAACCTAACGCTCGCTACATGGGTATTATTGCATAAGTCTTTTATGGACCTCACTCATTGCACGGTCAAAAAAGCATATTTGTGTTGTTTATGTGTTGTGAATATAAGCATGGATCCATGTAATAACTCCGATATAAGAATTGAAGTGTTGTCAGTCATTTTGAGTTTAGCTTTTATTCTATTTAAAACCTCATGATTGCTTTGATGAGTAGTGAGTCATGATTATTGATCTAGTTGAGATGGTATATCTGTTATGTTCTCTTTAAGAGAATATCCTAAATTCTCTTTCAATATCATGTTGTCTTTAAGAGAATATCCTAATTTGTCTTTAAGATGGTATATCTTTTATTCTCTTTATGTTATGTTGATCATGATCATGCGCTTCTTTTTCGTCATTAGCTTGACGTTCCGTACCTTTCTCAAGTAGTCAACAAAATGGCACTAACCACCTCTCGGTTTGCCATGTCCCCATAGTAGTGCTTCAACCGCTGACCGTTAACCTTGAATGCTTGGTCCGAATCTTTCTCAAAAATTTCCACCGCTCCATGTGGAAACACAGTTTTGACAATAAAAGGTCCAGACCACCTTGATTTCAACTTCCCAGGAAAAAGTCAGAGCCGAGAGTTGAATAAGAGAACTTGTTGCCCTGGCACAAATAACTTTGGATGTATCTTCCTATCGTGCCACCTCTTCACCTTTTCCTTATACATTTTGTTATTTTCGTACGCTTGAAGTCGAAATTCATCCAGTTCATTAAGCTGAAGCATTCTTTTCTTACCAGCTGCATCTAAATCCAGGTTCAACTTCTTCAATGCCCAGTAGGCCTTATGCTCAAGCTCCGCAGGTAGATGACATCCCTTACCGTACACCAACTGGAACGGTGACATCCCAAGTGGAGTTTTGTATGCTGTTCTGTAAGCCCAAACAGCTTCATCGAGCTTTAAAGACCAATCCTTCCTTGACGGACAAACAACCTTCTCTAGAATGCGCTTTATCTCTCTGTTAGACACTTCCGCTTGACCATTTGTTTGCGGATGATAGGCAGTAGCTACTCGATGATTCACATTATAACGCTGCATCATAGAAGTGAACTTACGGTTGCAAAAATGCGATCCTTCATCACTTATGATTACCCGAGGTGTTCCAAACCTTGTGAAAATTTGCTTATGAATAAAATTTAGTACTGCCTTTGCATCATTTGTCGGTAAAGCTTTAACTTCGACCCATTTTGAGACATAATCAACTGCCAGCAAGATGTACTGATTATTGCAAGATGAGATAAAAGGCCCCATGAAATCGATACCCCATACATCAAAGACCTCGACTTCAAGCATCACATTTAATGGCATTTCATCCTTCCTTGACAAATTTCCCACTCTTTGGCAACGATCACACCTTAAAACAAACTGATGAGCATCCTTGAACAAAGTAGGCCAGAAAAAACCTGCTTGCAGAATACGAGCTGCCGTCTTCTCACCTCCATAGTGTCCCCCATAAACCGTGGAATGGCAGTCTCGTAATATCCCCTCCGTCTCACAGAACGGGATACATCTCCTGATGATCTGGTCAGCTCCCTGTCTAAAAAAATATGGTTCATCCCACATATACCACTTCACCTCATGCAGAAACTTCTTCTTTTGAGCGGATGTCAAATTAAGAGGCATTATATTGCTGACGAGATAGTTTACAATATCTGAAAACCATGGTTCTTCCTCCTGAATTGCAAACAACTACTCATCCGGAAAAGATTCATTGATTAATGTCCTATCTTGTGAAGTAGAATCGGGATTCTCCAACCTAGAGAGATGGTCAGCTACTTGATTCTCAGTACCTTTTCTATCTTTGATCTCTAGTTCAAATTCCTGAAGTAAAAGCACCCAACGAATGAGTCTCGGCTTCGAATCCTTCTTAGAAACCAGATAGCGAATAGCTGCATGATCAGTGAATACTGTTACTTTCGTACCAAGCAGATAAGATCAAAATTTCTCAAAGCCAAAGACTATAGCCAAAAGCTCCTTCTCAGTAGTGGTGTAGTTCAATTGGGCACCATTTAAAGTCTTACTCGCATAGTAGACCACATGGAAGAGATTTTTCTTGCGCTGTCCCAGAACTGCACCTACCGCATAATCACTCGCATCACACATCATCTCAAACGGTTCTGTCCAATCTGGTGTTGTAATAACTGGTGCAGTGATCAAACTCTTCTTGAGAGTCTCGAATGCTGCCAAACATTCATCATCAAATTTGAACGGCACATCTTTCTCAAGCAAATTGCACAACGGCTTAGATATCTTTGAAAAGTCCTTGATGAATCGCCGATAAAAACCCGCATGACCAAGAAAACTACGGATTCCTTTCACAAAATCAGGTGGGGGAAGATTTTCAATGACTCCCACCTTGGCCTTGTCCACCTCCAGACCCTTGCTAGAGACCTTATGCCCAAGGATAATGCCTTCACGCACCATAAAATGACATTTCTCCCAATTAAGCACCAAATTAGTTTCCACGCATCTTTTGAGTACGGCGCGCAGATTATTCAAACATTCATCATATGAGTGTCCAAAGACGGAGAAGTCATCCATGAACACTTCGACGTTATTTCCAATCATGTCAGAGAATATAGCCATCATACATCTCTGAAAGGTGGCCGGTGCGCCACATAACCCAAACGAAACTCTGCGAAAAGCAAATGTGCCAAATGGACAAGTGAAGATAGTCTTTTCCTGATCCTCTGGTGCAATACAAATCTGATTATACCCGGAATAACCATCCAGAAGACAAAAATACTCATGTCCCGCCAATCTGTCAAGCATCTGATCAATAAATGGAAGAGGGAATTGATCCTTCCTTGTGGCTTTGTTCAATTTTCTATAATCCATGCATACCCTCCATCCTGTAACTGTTCGAGTAGGGATTAACTCATTCTTTTCATTTGTGACCACAGTGATACCTCCCTTCTTAGGTACACATTGTACGGTGCTCACCCACGAGCTGTCAGAAATAGGATAAATGATGCCTGCATCTAGCCATTTCAGAATTTCTTTCTTCACCACCTCCTTCATGATGGGATTCAGTCTTCACTGCTGTTCCACAGTTGGCTTACTACCTTCCTCTAGCAGAATTTTATGCATACAATATGAAGGACTTATCCCCTTGATGTCTGCTATGGTCCATCCTATAGCCGATTTGAATTCTCTCAAAATCCTTAAGAGCTTGTCTTCCTCACTACCTGAAAGGTCAGATGAAATAATAACAGGTAATGTAGAAGAATCAGCTAAAAAAGCATACCTCAAGTGTTCAGGTAATGGTTTGAGCTCCAAGGTAGGTGCTTCCTCTATTGATGGTTTGAGCTTCCCTTCAGCATTCTTAAGGTCAGAAGTACCAAGAGATTCAAATGGTATGTCCAGCTTTCGCTTCCAGGGAGAAGCATTCAGATATTGTAATTGCTCATTGATATCTTCATCATCGCTGTCAAAATCCCCCACTAAGGCCTTTTCCAATGCATCAGACATTAGCATGTTATCGAGTTCTGAAGTAACCGCAGAATCAATCACATCCACTTTTAAGCACTCCTTATCTTCTGTAGGGAATTTCATTGCCTTGAATACGTTGAAGGTCACATCCTGATCTTGGACCCGCATAGTAAGTTCACCTTTTTGCACATCTATCAAGGTACGGCCAGTAGCCAAGAAAGGCCTCCCCAAGATTATGGGAATCTTCTTATCTTCCTCAAAATCCAGAATAACAAAATCTGCTGGAAAGAAGAGCTTATCCACCTTGACGAGCACATCCTCAACTATGCCCCTTGGGTAAGTAATGGAACGATCAGCCAACTGTAGTGACATGTACGTGGGTTTTGGATCAGGTAGATCCAGTTTTTTAAAGATCGACAACGGCATCAGATTAATACTTGCTCCCAAATCACAAAGGCACTTGTCAAAAGTTAGATTGCCAATGGTGCAAGGAATGGTGAAGCTTCCTGGATCTTTCAGTTTTGGTGGTAACTTTTGCTGCAGAACAGCGCTGCATTCTTCCGTGAGAGCAACGGTTTCAAGGTCATCCAGTTTCACCTTCCTTGAAAGAATAGTCTTCATAAACTTCGCATAACTAGGCATTTGTTCCAGAGCCTCAGCAAAAGGTATATTGATGTGAAGTTTCTTGAACACCTCCAGAAACTTCCCGAACTGTCTATCCAGCTTTTGTTGCTGCAATCTCTTAGGAAAAGGTGGTGGAGGATAGAGCTGTTTCTCCCCTGTATTAGCCTCAGGCAGAGTGTGTTCAACAGTAGTCTTCCTTGGTTCCGCCGCTTTCTCCTTTTGCTTAGATTCTTCACCTCTAATTTCAGCTTCTACTTCTTTTGCCTTTTCAGCATCAGCTACTTTTCCAGACCTTAAGGTAATAGCCTTGACTTTCTCTTTAGCTTCCTTCCTGCCTGGTACTTCCGTGTCACTGGGAAGAGTGCCAGGTTGACGATTGAGCACTGCATTGGCTAATTGACCAATTTGATTTTCCAAGGTCTTGATAGAAACCGCCTGACTCTTGCACAACAGCTTAAGTTCCTCAAAATCAGCACTAGTGGGTGCAGCTGCACTTCCCTGTTGAATAGCATTCTGATTATTCCCCCAGCTGAAATTTGGATGATTTCTGTTATTAGGATGATAGGTCGCTGGCACAGGCTGTTGTTGTCGCTGATAATTATTCACATACTGAACAGATTCGTTTATAAGAGAACACTGATCCGTAGCATGAGAACCTGCACAAAGCTCACAAACCATAGCTATTTGATTAACTCCATACGTAGCCAGAGAATCAACCTTCATTGATAGCGCTTGGAGCTGGGCTGCAATAGCGGTGGCTGCATCAACTTCCAGAATACCTGCTACCTTGCCTGACGTAATCCTCTGAGTTGGGTTTTGATGCTCATTTGCAGCCATCGTCTCTATAAGATTATACGCCTCAGTATAGCTTTTAGCCCATAAGGCTCCTCCAGCTGCTGCATCGAGCATGGGCCGAGATTGGGCCCCCAAACCATTATAGAAACCAGTGATCACCATCCAATCCGGCATTCCATGATGTGGACATTTTCTCAACATTTCCTTGTAGCGTTCCCAATCCTCGCACATAGATTCTGTAGGTTGCTACGCAAACTGAGTAAGAGCACTCCTCATAGCAGCAGTCTTTGCCATCGGATAAAACTTCACCAGAAACTTTTACGCAAGATCTTGCCACGTAGTGATGGACCCAGCTGGTTCAGAATGTAACCAGTCTTTAGCCTTATCCCTCAGTGAGAATGGGAAAAGCCTCAACTTGATAGCCTCATCAGTCACGCCATTATACTTAAAAGTGCTGCAGATCTCGACAAAATTCCTTATGTGCATGTTGGGGTCTTCAGTTGCCGCTCCTCCAAAAGAAATAGAATTCTGCACCATCTGAATAGTGCCCGACTTAATTTCAAAGGTGTTAGCTTGAATAGCCGGATGAAGGATGCTTGACTGAATGTCATCAATTTTAGGCCGAGAAAAATCCATAAGAGCTGGATTAGCTTGAACAATACGATCTCCCATGTTTACTGGTTCTTTCTGCTCAGTTCCTGAATCCGAATCCTCAAAATCTAACTTCTCCGGAATATCAAGAACTTCGTCTGTCTCCTCAGCTGTATCTAAAGTCCTCTTGCGAGCACGAGAACGAGTTTGCATAAACGCTTGCTAAAGTACCTGAAACACAACCGAAAAGAGTAAGTAACTACTACGTCCTAATCACTGAGTCCTAATGACCAATGATGGTAAGTACATAAACTAAACAAATACGCCGAGTCCCCGGCAGCGGCGCCAAAAACTTGTTAGGGCAAAAACACGCGCTAATATTCACGCAAGTATACGCGTTCGCAAGTAATATAAAATACTTTCTAGTTCGTTCCCTCAGAGACTCAGACTAAATTATTGTCTAATTAAACTCACTCACCAATGTATGATTACTTCTCAATGTTAAGATAATAACACTTAAAATTGTTGATTAAATATTAACTATAATTAACTACTTAATTAATCACTTAACTAACACTTCAATTTATCAATAATAAAACACTCATGAGATCACAACTTCATTATTACTTCCTTCTATAGCCATTGTTATTACCTTTAGCATGTGACAGTGATGATATTAATCGAATAACACAAAACTGATAAAAGCCAACTTTCATTGTACTAATACCATTCTACCAAGCATCCACAATTAAGATAGAAGTTGAATAGTCATCAATTATGTTGAGTTCCTATATGTCTACAGAAATTGACAACACAACGATTTAAGCTCAAGTTATTCCTTTTGATTACATAGGGCAAATAAAACTGTTAGA
This sequence comes from Apium graveolens, assembly GCF_009905375.1. Classification (NCBI taxonomy): domain Eukaryota; kingdom Viridiplantae; phylum Streptophyta; class Magnoliopsida; order Apiales; family Apiaceae; genus Apium; species Apium graveolens. The sequence continues at coordinate 93,918,859 of NC_133648.1, forward strand.
GTTACCCACTAATCATGCACAACGTACATGAACCTATGCTAGCATGGCAAGTTCTAAATCTCAAGATCCACCGTCGCTTCACAAGAGATTAACACCCTATCTTATATGTTCGCGACACACATAAGACGAATACGCACAACCAATACTAGATATCAAGCAATCATCACACACTAAAGTATTAAACAATTAACTAAAGAATTCCATAATAAATCCGTTGCAACCCCATGATCACGATTAGCCCATAATAGAACTTATCGCCATCATGGGTTCATATGAAATCATGATAAACAAACACAAGAAAATAATAACTAAACTAATTATATTAAAACAGAGTACGTCACAAGAGTAAATAAGTCAAAGCAAGAAAACTAGCATCCAACTTTACAACGAAACAAGAATCACAAGAAAATATGCTTCCCCTTCGTTGCGGTGTGCTAAATCGGTCTTCTTCCTTATCTCCTTCGCTTCTTGCGTAAAACACAATCTAAAACATCATCCCCTTAATACTCTCTGTGAAAAATGTCTCAAATCTACCTATATAATAGTCCCATAAAACTCAGATTACATAGAAGTTGGAAGCCAAACAGAAGTAGAAGTCTAAAATAATTTATCTTTTTCCCTGACCCTGCGCGGCCGCTCAGCATAGCTGCGCGGGCGCGCAGGTTGCTGCGCGGCCGCTCAGCATTGCTGCGCGGGCGCGCAGGCCTCTACTGGAAAAAATCCAGGTTTGCTCCGTTTTTTCGCCGTAATCTGCCCATTCCTTTCCTCTCGCAATGGTGAACACATGCCAAGGCTTATTCTTGATGATTCCTCCCCCGAAATGCAACTAATACCCTGAAATGCATAAACACTAGAAAAACGCATCAAATACACAAAATACTTGATTTCAAGACACCAATTTAAGCCATTTTAAGACGTTCTAAGTGGTATAAAATGCCACTTATCACACCCCCAAACTTAAATCGATGCTTGTCCTCAAGCGTCACAGACTCAAAAACAAATAAAAATATGCATGAATGCAATCTATATGAAAATGCAGCGATCCCCCTTACTACAATTAATCAACCAAATTGCCACATCTCAACGAATGCAGTTAGACAACTAAAGATCAATAAACTCATGTAAACGAACATACAGCCAGAAACGTGGTGTGTGCAAATGCTTAACCGATATGCTTCGGAACTAGACCACTTACTATGACTAGACTATCCTCAAGGCAATCCTACTATTATACAAAGAATAAAAAATTCTAGGCACAAAGTGATATACAACACTACAAGAACTTTGGAGCTTATTACGGAATCGTGCTTTTTATTTACAACTCAAATGCTTATTTGACCGTGCAATGAGTGAGGTCCACAAAAGACTTATACAATGGTATCCATGTAACGAGCGTTAGGTTAGCGGATCCCAGACTCTAAAAGTCTTAGGTCACTAGGCACAAAGTCCCCTAAGAACTTAATAACTCGAATACCAAAGAGCCCACTCTTGATCAATTATGCAAAAAAAAAAAAAATTTTGTTTTTTTTTTTAATAATAACTTCTGAGCAAGTGCGTTTCGCTCCATCTTGCTCAACCCTAGACTACTCGCAACATACGCGAGCCGGCTACTAGCCATTTGACGCCTAGCCACAACTAGCAACAACTTCCATATTTTTTCTCCAAAAATTTTTTATTTTCATGTCTTTATCACTAAGAACCTATAATCGAATTCTAAGCATAATAAGTAGATTGACCTTGAAAACAACCAAATCATAACAACAATCTAGCCCTTACGCATTCTTTAAGACTTAGTGGACTTACAATTGTTTCTAGCATGCATATCAACCTACACATCTTAATATCACTTTAATGCTATCACTACACTCGCATCAATATCACAATTCAGTCGATAACTTATTGCAAAAGGGATCATGGTAAATACATGAGCTACATGACATTCATAAAAAAAACTAAATGGCATAAATTATGCAACTATATGAACTAAACTATCATGAATATGCAACTAAATGACACACACACAATATTCCTTAACTACCACCCCCAAACTAAAAATCTTCACTGTCCTCAGTGAAAGTAGTAGAAAGGAACACAGGGTATACCTACTCGGAGTCATCATCATCATCACCCTCAGTGGGTGGAGTATCAGGCGGTGGGTATGCAGAGTCCTCACCAAAAACTGGCCACTGGATATCAGCTCCAAGGCCTCGAAAAGCAGTCCCTAACGCAAGGGTGGGCTCCTGAGCAAACCTGCTCTGCGTCTCATACATGGCATCCATCCACCGTGAAAGCCTCCTATACTGGGCATCACTCATCCCAGCACCCTCCTGAGCTCTCGAAGAACCAGCCTCACCATGCCCTGGCCTAGCCATAGTAGCACCTCGTGCTGGACGCCCTCCTGGAAGATGATAACCCAGCCCATGCTCCTCAGGCTCACCACCGGTCCACTCCTGCATCCCATTCAGAGTGCCAGAATCAATCGGAGCTGCTGGCAACTGCAACTGCTCATGAGCCGGCCAGTTCACTCCCACTGCTCGGCATAGCTTCGTAACCATGGATGCATAAGGGATGTTCATATGCTTTGCTCCCCTCAAAAACTTCAGAATTCCTTGGTAGATAAACTCACCAAGGTCCACATAGTACTCATCATGCAGAATTCCCCACAACAACTGTGCTCTCTCAACTGTGACCTCGTGTGCATGTGAAGAAGGCAAAATATTAGCACATATAAATGCATTCCATGCATGGGCATACCTGTTCATGGCGATCGCCGGAAAGTGACGATACTCATTATTGCCTGGACTGCGGGTCCAAACCAAGTCAAAATCCTCAGCAGTCTTTTCATTCCAGTTCTCCTCCTCGGGCTTCCTCTCTCGCTGTCCAATCACACGGCGAATCGCCGCAGGATGATAATCAACCGTCAGCCCACGGACTACAGAAAACCCATTCTTTTCAGCCTTCGCATTCGCGTAGAACTCGCGAACAACAATCATCGGTACTGCTTCGGGTGACTCACAAAAAGCTATCCACCCCTTCTCTGCAATCATGGGCAACAACTCACCATCCCTCCCTGATGGTAAAAACCCCCTCTCCTTCAGAATCGGCTTCCCCAACAGCCTAGTGTACTCTTCCTCCGCAGCTCTGTCAGTTAACCGAGGCCTTGCAGCAGTACCCCTCGATGAATCAGCAGTAGGAACTGTGCTGCTGCTGTCAATAGCGCGTGCTCTCTTGGGTGCCATTGATTCGTGAATAAAAGTGTGTGAGAACTGATTTTTAATGTTTGTGAGAGGGTTTAAGTGTAGGAAGTTTTGTGGGAGATATGTAGGATAGGTGTATGTATATATAGGGTGTGGATTAGATTAGGGTTTGGGAATTAAGGGATAAAATGATGGGGTAGTGGGAACAATTCGTGGGTTTATGGGCTAAAACTGTTTTTGTGTTTTTGTTTGTTTTTTTTTTTCTGAACTGTAAAAAATTTTCTGGAACTCGACCCCTGCGCGGCCGCTCAGCATAGCTGCGCGAGCGCGCAGAGGGTCTCTGGAAAATTTTTTTTCAGCCCCTGTTTTCTGATTTTTTTGTGTTTTTGGATAGGTTATTAACTTCTAAGGGTTCCTGTAACAACAATTCATGGGTTGCCTCCCACACAGCGCTTCTTTTTCGTCATTAGCTTGACGTTCCGTACCTTTCTCAAGTAGTCAACAAAATGGCACTAACCACCTCTCGGTTTGCCATGTCCCCATAGTAGTGCTTCAACCGCTGACCGTTAACCTTGAATGCTTGGTCCGAATCATTCTCAAAAATTTCCACCGCTCCATGTGGAAACACAGTTTTGACAATAAAAGGTCCAGACCACCTTGATTTCAATTTCCCAGGAAAAAGTCGGAGCCGAGAGTTGAATAAGAGAACTTGTTGCCCTGGCACAAATAACTTTGGATGTAGCTTCCTATCGTGCCACCTCTTCACCTTTTCCTTATACATTTTGTTATTTTCGTACGCTTGAAGTCGAAATTCATCCAGTTCATTAAGCTGAAGCATTCTTTTCTTACCAGCTGCATCTAAATCCAGGTTCAACTTCTTCAATGCCCAGTAGGCCTTATGCTCAAGCTCCGCAGGTAGATGACATCCCTTACCGTACACCAAATGGAACGGTGACATCCCAAGTGGAGTTTTGTATGCTGTTCTGTAAGCCCAAACAGCTTCATCGAGCTTTAAAGACCAATCCTTCCTTGACGGACAAACAACCTTCTCTAGAATGCGCTTTATCTCTCTGTTAGACACTTCCGCTTGACCATTTGTTTGCGGATGATAGGCAGTAACTACTCGATGATTCACATTATAACGCTGCATCATAGAAGTGAACTTACGGTTGCAAAAATGCGATCCTTCATCACTTATGATTACCCGAGGTGTTCCAAACCTTGTGAAAATTTGCTTATGAAGAAAATTTAGTACTGCCTTTGCATCATTTGTCGGTAAAGCTTTAACTTCGACCCATTTTGAGACATAATCGACTGCCAGCAAAATGTACTGATTATTGCAAGACGAGATAAAAGGCCCCATGAAATCGATTCCCCATACATCAAAGACCTCGACTTCAAGCATCACATTTAATGGCATTTCATCCTTCCTTAACAAATTTCCCACTCTTTGGCAACGATCACACCTTAAAACAAACTGATGAGCATCCTTGAACAAAGTAGGCCAGAAAAAACCTGCTTACAGAATACGAGATGCCGTCTTCTCACCTCCATAGTGTCCCTCATAAATCGTGGAATGGCAGTCTCGTAATATCCCCTCCGTCTCACAGAACGGGATACATCTCCTGATGATCTGGTCAGCTCCCTGTCTAAACAAATATGGTTCATCCCACATATACCACTTCACCTCATGCAGAAACTTCTTGTTTTGAGCGGATGTCAAATTAAGAGGCATTATATTGCTGACGAGATAGTTTACAATATCTGCAAACCATGGTTCTTCCTCCTGAATTGCAAACAACTGCTCATCCGGAAAAGAATCATTGATTAACGTCCTATCTTTTGAAGTAGAATCGGGATTCTCCAACCTAGAGAGATGGTCAGCTACTTGATTCTCAGTACCTTTTCTATCTTTGATCTCTAGTTCAAATTCCTGAAGTAAAAGCACCCAACGAATGAGTCTCGGCTTCGAATCCTTCTTAGAAACCAGATAGCGAATAGCTGCATGATCAGTGAATACTGTTACTTTCGTACCAAGCAGATAAGATCAAAATTTCTCAAAGCCAAAGACTATAGCCAAAAGCTCCTTCTCAGTAGTGGTGTAGTTCAATTGGGCACCATTTAAAGTCTTACTCGCATAGTAGACCACATGGAAGAGATTTTTCTTGCGCTGTCCCAGAACTGCACCTACCGCATAATCACTCGCATCACACATCATCTCAAACGGTTCTGTCCAATCTGGTGCTGTAATAACTGGTGCAGTGATCAAACTCTTCGTGAGAGTCTCGAATGCTGCCAAACATTCATCATCAAATTTGAACGACACATCTTTCTCAAGCAAATTGCACAACGACTTATATATCTTTGAAAAGTCCTTGATGAATCACCGATAAAAACCCGCATGACCAAGAAAACTACGGATTCCTTTCACAGAATCAGGTGGGGGAAGATTTTCAATGACTCCCACCTTGGCCTTGTCCACCTCCAGACCCTTGCTAGAGACCTTATGCCCAAGGATAATGCCTTCACGCACCATAAAATGACATTTCTCCCAATTAAGCACCAAATTAGTTTCCACGCATCTTTTGAGTACGGCGCGCAGATTATTCAAACATTCATCATATGAGTGTCCAAAGACGGAGAAGTCATCCATGAACACTTCGACGTTATTTCCAATCATGTCAGAGAATATAGCCATCATACATCTCTGAAAGGTGGCCGGTGCGCCACATAACCCAAACGAAACTCTGCGAAAAGCAAATGTGCCAAATGAACAAGTGAAGGTAGTCTTTTCCTGATCCTCTGGTGCAATACAAATCTGATTATACCCGGAATAACCATCCAGAAGACAAAAATACTCATGTCCCGCCAATCTGTCAAGCATCTGATCAATAAATGGAAGAGGGAAGTGATCCTTCCTTGTGGCTTTGTTCAATTTTCTATAATCCATGCATACTCTCCATCCTGTAACTGTTCGAGTAGGGATGAGCTCATTCTTTTCATTTGCGACCATAGTGATACCTCCCTTCTTAGGTACACATTGTACGGGGCTCACCCACGAGCTGTCAGAAATAGGATAAATGATGCCTGCATCTAGCCATTTCAGAATTTCTTTCTTCACCACCTCCTTCATGATGGGATTCAGTCTTCACTGTTGTTCCACAGTTGGCTTACTACCTTCCTCTAGCAGAATTTTATACATACAATATGAAGGACTTATCCCCTTGATGTCTGCTATGGTCCATCCTATAGCCGATTTGAATTCTCTCAAAATCCTTAAGAGTTTGTCTTCCTCACTACCTGAAAGGTCAAATGAAATAATAACAGGTAACGTAGAAGAATCACCTAAAAAAGCATACCTCAAGTGTTCAGGTAATGGTTTGAGCTCCAAGGTAGGTGCTTCCTCTATTGATGGTTTGAGCTTCCCTTCAGCATTCTTAAGGTCAGAAGTACCAAGAGATTCAAATGGTATGTCCAGCTTTCGCTTCCAGGGAGAAGCGTTCAGATATTGTAATTGCTCGTTGCTATCTTCATCATCGCTGTCAAAATCCCCCACTAAGGCCTTTTCCAATGCATCAGACATTAGCATATGATCGAGTTCCGAAGTAACCGCAGAATCAATCACATCCACTTTTAAGCACTCCTCATCTTCTGTAGGGAATTTCATTGCCTTGAATACGTTAAAGGTCACATCCTGATCTTGGACCCGCATAGTAAGTTCACCTTTTTGCACATCTATCAAGGTACGGCCAGTAGCCAAGAAAGGCCTCCCCAAGATTATGGGAATCTTCTTATCTTCCTCAAAATCCAGAATAACAAAATCTGCTGGAAAGAAGAGCTTATCCACCTTGACGAGCACATCCTCAACTATGCCCCTTGGGTAAGTAATGGAACGGTCAGCCAACTGTAGTGACATGTACGTGGGTTTTGGATCAGGTAGATCCAGTTTTTTAAAGATCGACAACGGCATCAGATTAATGCTTGCTCCCAAATCACAAAGGCACTTGTCAAAAGTTAGATTGCCAATGGTGCAAGGAATGGTGAAGCTTCCTGGATCTTTCAGTTTTGGTGGTAACTTTTGCTGCAGAACAGCGCTGCATTCTTCCGTGAGAGCAACGGTTTCAAGGTCATCCAGTTTCACCTTCCTTGAAAGAATAGTCTTCATAAACTTCGCATAACTAGGCATTTGTTCCAGAGCCTCAGCGAAAGGTATATTGATGTGAAGTTTCTTGAACACCTCCAGAAACTTCCCGAACTGTCTATCCAGCTTTTGTTGCTACAATCTCTTAGGAAAAGGTGGTGGAGGATAGAGCTGTTTCTCCCATGTATTAGCCTCAGGCAGAGTGTGTTCAACAGTAGTCTTCCTTGGTTCCACCGCTTTCTCCTTTTGCTTAGATTCTTCACCTCTAATTTCAGCTTCTACTTCTTTTGCCTTTTCAGCATCAGCTACTTTTCCAGACCTTAAGGTAATAGCCTTGACTTGCTCTTTAGCTTCCTTCCTGCCTGGTACTTCCATGTCACTGGGAAGAGTGCCGGGTTGATGATTGAGCACTGCATTGGCTAATTGACCAATTTGATTTTCCAAGGTCTTGATAGAAACTGCCTGACTCTTGCACAACAGCTTAAGTTCCTCAAAATCAGCACTAGTGGGTGCAGCTGCACTTCCCTGTTGAGGATATGATTGCCTTGTAGCATACTGCTGTGGTTGCTGGAATCCAGGTGGGTTAAACTATTTACTCACTCCTTGCTGATATGGTGGCTGAATAGCATTCTGATTATTCCCCCAGCTGAAATTTGGATGATTTCTGTTATTAGGATGATAGGTCGCTGGCACAGGCTGCTGTTATCGCTGATAATTATTCACATACTGAACAGATGCGTTTACAAGAGAACACTGATCCGTAGCATGAGAACCTGCACAAAGCTCACAAACCATAGCTATTTGATTAACTCCATACGTAGCCAGAGAATCAACCTTCATTGATAGCGCTTGGAGCTGGGCTGCAATAGCGGTGGCGGCATCAACTTCCAGAATACCTGCTACCTTGCCTGACGTCATCCTCTGAGTTGGGTTTTGATGCTCATTTGCAGCCATCGTCTCTATAAGATTATACGCCTCAGTATAGCTTTTAGCCCATAAGGCTCCTCCAGCTGCTGCATCGAGCATGGGCCGAGATTGGGCCCCCAAACCATTATAGAAACCAGTGATCACCATCCAATCCGGCATTCCATGATGTGGACATTTTCTCAACATTTCCTTGTAGCGTTCCCAAGCCTCGCACATAGATTCTGTAGGTTGCTGCGCAAACTGAGTAAGAGCACTCCTCATAGCAGCAGTCTTTGCCATCGGATAAAACTTCACCAGAAACTTTTGCGCAAGATCTTGCCACGTAGTGATGGACCCAGCTGGTTCAGAATGTAACCAGTCTTTAGCCTTATCCCTCAGTGAGAATGGGAAAAGCCTCAACTTGATAGCCTCATCAGTCACGCCATTATACTTAAAAGTGCTACAGATCTCGACAAAATTCCTTATGTGCATGTTGGGGTCTTCAGTTGCCGTTCCTCCAAAAGAAACAGAATTCTGCCCCATCTGAATAGTGCCCAGCTTGATTTCAAAGGTGTTAGCTTGAATAGCCGGATGAAGGATGCTTGACTGAATGTCATCAATTTTAGGCCGAGAAAAATCCATAAGAGCTGGATCAGCTTGAACAATACGATCTCCCATGTTTACTGGTTCTTTCTGCTCAGTTCCTGAATCCGAATCCTCAAAATCTAACTTCTCCGGAATATCAAGAACTTCGTCTGTCTCCTCAGCTGTATCTAAAGTCCTCTTGCGAGCACGAGAACGAGTTTGCATAAACGCTTGCTAAAGTACCTGAAACACAACCGAAAAGAGTAAGTAACTACTACGTCCTAATCACTGAGTCCTAATGACCAATGATGGTAAGTACATAAACTAAACAAATACGCCGAGTCCCCGGCAGCGGCGCCAAAAACTTGTTAGGGAGAAAACACGCGCTAATATTCACGCAAGTATACGCGTTCGCAAGTAATATAGAATACTTTCTAGTTCGTTCCCTCAGAGACTCAGACTAAATTATTGTCTAATTAAACTCACTCACCAATGTATGATTACTTCTCAATGTTAAGATAATAACACTTAAAATTGTTGATTAAATATTAACTATAATTAACTACTTAATTAACCACTTAACTAACACTTCAATTTATCAATAATAAAACACTCATGAGATCACAACTTCATTATTACTTCCTTCTATAGCCATTGTTATTACCTTTAGCATGTGACAGTGATGATATTAATCGAATAACACAAAACTGATAAAAGCCAACTTTCATTGTACTAATACCATTCTACCAAGCATCCACAATTAAGATAGAAGTTGAATAGTCATCAATTATGTTGAGTTCCTATATGTCTACAGAAATTGACAACACAACGATTTAAGCTCAAGTTATTCCTTTTGATTACATAGGGCAAATAAAACTGTTAGAGTTACCCACTAATCATGCCCAACGTACATGAACCTATGCTAGCATGGCAAGTTCTAAATCTCAAGATCCACCGTCGCTTCACAAGAGATTAATACCCTATCTTATATTTTCGCGACGCACATAAGACGAATACGCACAACCAATACTAGATATCAAGCAATCATCACACACTAAAGTGTTAAACAATTAACTAAAGAATTCCATAATAAATCCGTTGCAACCCCATGATCACGATTAGCCCATAATAGAACTTATCGCCATCATGGGTTCATATGAAATCATGATAAACAAACACAAGAAAATAATAACTAAACTAATTATATTAAAACAGAGTACGTCACAAGAGTAAATAAGTCAAAGCAAGAAAACTAGCATCCAACTTTACAACGAAACAAGAATCACAAGAAAATATGCTTCCCCTTTGTTGCGGTGTGCTAAATCGGTCTTCTTCCTTATCTCCTTCGCTTCTTGCGTAAAACACAATCTAAAACATAATCCCCTTAATACTCTCTGTGAAAAATGTCTCAAATCTACCTATATAATAGTCCCATAAAACTCAGATTACATAGAAGTTGGAAGCCAAACAGAAGTAGAAGTCTAAAATAATTTATCTTTTTCCCCGACCCTGCGCGGCCGCTCAGCATAGCCGTGCGGGCGCGCAGGTTGCTGCGCGGCCGCTCAGCATTGCTGCGCGGGCGCGCAGGCCTCTACTGGAAAAAATCCAGGTTTGCTCCGTTTCTTCGCCGTAATCTGCCCATTCCTTTCCTCTCGCAATGGTGAACACATGCCAAGGCTTATTCTTGATGATTCCTCCCCCGAAATGCAACTAATACCCTGAAATTCATAAACACTAGAAAAACGCATCAAATACACAAAATACTTGATTTCAAGATACCAATTTAAGCCATTTTAAGACGTTCTAAGTGGTATAAAATGCCACTTATCAGACATCGAGAAGACCTAGGAGCACAAATACAACCAAGGCAAAGAGGATCTAGTTTATTCTTGTGATTCTTTGTTTTAAGTTGTAATCTTGGATGCTAGTTTTCTTATTTTGTTGCACATATACTCTTGTTTAACGTACTTGTTTATTATTTAGTTTATAAAGAATTAGTTAATTATACCATGCTTTCATCGGAACCCACGATAATGATTAGTTTGGTTATGGGCTAATCGTTATCATGGGGTTCTAGCGGATTTAATTATGGATTTATTTAGTTAATTTGTTTCGATAGCTTAATGTATGGTGATTGTATGATAACCTAGTATTGGTTGTGCTTATTTGTCTTATGAGCATCACAAACTTATAAGATAGTGTGTTAATCTCTATTGAAGCGAAAGTGAATATAGGGGTTTAGAACTTGCCATGCTAGCATAGGTTCATGTATTTGAGATGCATGATTCGTAGGTAATTTTAACCATCTTACTTTCCCTATGTAATCACAATAGATAACTTGCACATTAAACCGTTATGTTGTCAAATTCTATAGACATATAGGGTCTCAATATAATTGGTGTATATTCAGCTTCTATCACTTTTATACAACGAAAGTTGGCGTTTACTAGTTTCGTGTTATCTGATTAGTGTCATCACCATTGCATGCTAAGGTTAAGAACAAAAAGGCTATTGAATGAAGTATTTAATGAAGTTAGAATCCCATGTTTGTGTCATATAAGTAATCAACCTTTAATTCTTTTAGTTAATATCCTTTAGCATAATTTCTTAGTTAATCGTAGTTATAAACTATCTCAACTTGTTACTATCTTAGCATTGAGCGATAACCATAACATTGTTGCATAAGCGCATGAATTGAACTTAACTTAAAAGTGTCTCTGTTAAAATGAACTAGAATTAATTCTATATTACTTGAGAACGCGTATACTTGCATGTATTATTAGCGCGTGTTAACGTCCTAACACAAAGTTTGCTTTGCTCAATAGATGCCTTGATGTAGAGGCAACATATTCCATCCTTGTTTGCTGAATTTAAGTTTGCAACAAACATGTTTTCTTTCCTTGCTCCTTTCAAAAAAACTTCACCAAATTTATAACGACTCGTGTACTTTTGAATCATTTAATTATATAATTATGTAAATTATTAAATAAATAAAATATGTGTGTTGGTGTTGACCGCTATGTGTTGTTTGATTATTATCCATATGTGATTTATGGTGTACCGGATTGTCCGCGCAATTAATTATGGGATCGTATTGGATTGTTTTCACCTTCAAAAGTGGATTTAGTGCAAATTTATTTGCATAAATATTGGGAATATTTTTAAAATTGTTTTTATGATTTTATATTTATAATAATTATTTTTCGGATTTTATAAAATTGAGAAATCAATATTTTATTAATTATTTATCTTTAAATGATTTTCTGAATGCTTTCATTTGTAAAATCCATATTTAATTCAAGAATTCTTCAAAAATTATAAAACTCATATTTATTTAAGTTTGGAATATTTCGAGAATTTTAAAATTATTTTGAAAATTTTCGGAATTAATTTTAACCGCGCGTTGTTTCGTTTATTTGTTAAAAGCGGGTATAAAGTGTGTTTTAGAAATTATTTTAAAATTATGAAATTTATGTTTTTATTTACTTCGGGATATTTCTAATATTTTAAAACTACTTTCGTAATTTTATGAAATTGTTTTAAGTGCAACTCAGGTCGTTAAATTGGAAATGCGGGTACAAGTTGCGTTTTAGAAATTGTTTAAAAATTTTAAAAAATATATTTTTATAAACTTCGGGATATTTATAACATTTTGATATTATTTTCATAATTTTCTGAAATTATTTTTCGTACACCTCGATTCGTTAATTTTAAAATTTTCGGGGCAAAGCGTTGCAGCAGGACACGTGTGGGTTTCTCGTTAATTCGTTTGATACGTGGCATAGCTGCGTTTTTGTAGATAATAAAAACACACACGCACAAACCCCCCCTCTGTTTTCTCCCCGCGACCGTCTTCTTCCCCTTTTCTTTTATCGCGGCTCGTTCTCTCGTTTCTTCACTATTTCCTCTGGTTCATGCTTATTTCGACTGGGCTTTTTCTGTATGTCGATGCTCTAATTGAATCTTGCTCAAACCTTGAGTGTATGTACGCGTCTCAGTGTATGTATATGTGCGAACTCGAGACCCTTGTTTCGAGTTTGCTTGATTTCGGTTCTTAAACATAATTTTCTTGATGATTCTGTGATACCTATTGATTTTAACAAATTTATCGGTGGAAGTACGAGTTCGAACACCCCTAATTGGGCATCGCCGGATTTTTGCCGCCACCGGTGATGAACTCCGGTGAACTGGTGGTGGACGATGATGATATAAGTCCTAATTAACACCATAAACACATTTCTTGAATTACATGTTGGTAATTTGGGATAGTGTATGTATACGAATAATACATGCCGAAATTTTGTTGCAGCTAGTTGTTGTATGCCTCGTAAAGTAAGGTCTTGTGTAAGGGTTTTGAGATTAATTCATCGTTATTAAGTGCATGTTGGGTCAAGAATGTTATAATGTGTATACTTGAGTTATTTAATCGTGAATTATCGTGTCGAGAGAATATATATAAATATATGTACATATGTTTTATACGAAACCTGATTGTACGTTGCGGTGAAATGTTTTGCCAAAACTCAATAACCCTAATTTCGTAAAATGACGAGTATATGTATTTTCTGAAAATAAACACTGGATCGATTTCGAGAATATGAACCCTAATTGTTTTATGTGTTATTCTAATATGAATAATTACGAGTCGGGTTTGAATATCTTTGGGTAAGAATTAGTATCGAGGATATGTCAAGCATACCTAGACGTCTAACGAAGGGTATTTCGACCCTGTAGGTTATAGTCGGGAACCTGAAAGCGGACGATGGACTAAAGATAACATAGTAGTCAGTCGACGTGCTCAGTAGAGTTTCAACAGAAAGACCTGAGTGTCGAAGTCGAATCCAATGGGATCTAGTGGTTGGACATTAGAACCTGAGCAGCAGAGTCGGCTCAGAGTTGATCAGTAATAGTTGTAAAGCCTTGTAAGGCAAGTATTTTTGAACTTTTCTTCAAGATATATTACCAATGTTTTTGAACTGTTTCATAACATGTTACTATTATTAAATAAAACTCCTGTTTTATAATGCATATGCTTCAAACTATTTACCCTTAACCCTGATTCTTTCTTGATCTTGAGCCGTAAGCCTTATTCTTTGCAAACCATCCTTTGTTGATCCTCAGACACCAAACCATACAAATATAATACTACTCTTCAAAGATATAATTACCAAACACCAAACACTGAAAGAGAATGATTTGAAAACCCAGAAACTTTTATACTACAATCATTCTTATTAACATCAAAGAACCATATCCTGAAAAATCATTAATGATCTGATACCTGACCCTTGTACAAACTGAAAACCGTTTCTTATACATACCCTGATATACCCTTGAGATATCCATGAGTTTCCTTACTTTTTTATGCAAATGTTTAACCATTATCGATTATGATCTTGTTTTATTGAATCATATTGTTATCATATTGAACTGCTTTAGGATTGGATAGCTTTTTTATATATGTGGACCAGATTCGTGGTCAGACCATACCAATGGTCAAGTTAGGCCAATATGTGCCTTGGATCCAGTAATTAGAGCAGTGTTGTGTGCTTGCTCGGGGTTAGTGTATGACTGATCAGCAGCCTAACCTTGGTTTTTAAAACTTAAAATGAATATCCAATTCTAATGATTAGTTAAAAAGAAACTTGATTCCTTTGAATCATCTCATTTGATCATTGTTTAACCTCAGTTATCACTATTATGACTTGCTGAGCTAGTTAGCTCACCCTTGCGATTCTTTTATATATTTTACAGTTGAAAAGAATATGGATGATAGTGAAGTTTCTCAGTCCAAAGTACGGGCTAAGGTTCTAGTTGAGTTGAATCGAGCTAGCAGAAGCTTCATGCGGTATAGAGATAGTCAGATTGTAAGAATGATTTTATTATCAATTGTAAGTTAAATTAGTTGGGATTTGGTACGTTGTAATAAAGGTTAAGATTATGGCTTATTTTCTTTAACCTGTTGCGATCCGTGGTTATGTGAAATAGGGTCATTGCAAATAATATTTCCTATACAGGTTTATATGGTGCATGTGTTGTGGACCCCAAACTTCTGACCCAGGTTTGGAGGGCGCCACCGGTTGGTATCAGAGCTACAGGTTTTAAGTCACTGAAACAAACCTAGATTGTCGGGATTGGGTAGAGGGTTAGGATTAGGATTAGGAAATAGAAAGCTAAGACGTCGTAAGGATGAGTGCGATTACATAGTAGGTCTCCGGCACGGTTCGTGTTGCGATTCGGGATTCTTAGCTTGCGATGTGATTTCCAGATAACGGAAATGGCAGATCCTGATTTCCCTATATTATCTGATCGTTTAGAGCTTCTCGTTCAAGGATCGTCATCTTCTTTCAGATTGGATTTGTACCTTGTTCCTCCACCAGCATTAATGGTACTACCTTTTGTTATAACGGTTGCACTTCTTCTAGCTATTTTACGCTAATTTTTCGTTTCTTGATGCGAGATTACCTATTCAAGAACTTTCATCTGTTTATTCTTGTTTTACTGGACATTCGGCTGTGAGTGTATCTTTTTAGTTTACCTTATATCCTGTTCTATACCCCCTGTTTAGAACTTGTCCTATGAAGCGATTGTACCTACGAGGATGGATTCGAGAGCTACAGTAAATGGTGAGCGCTTGAGATATAAATAAAGGTGAGAAGAAGTTTAGAGAGAAGATTTAAGTATTTCAGAGGATAGCTGTGATCGGGTTAAAAGAAGCCATTAGTGACTAAGCCACACGTGAATAATTATGGGATAAATTAGATGAATTTTGAAAGAGTTAGGGAGAAAGGTATAAATTTGGAATTTTTGGTGGAATTAAATGATGGTACTATGATAAATGCGATATGTAAAGTAGTGATGTGATATGAGCAAATTTTGGTTTCATAAAATAGATTTGTTGACTATTGGATAGTCTGTTCCCCTTAACGATTGCAAAGTTGATGATGGAAGTATTACCAGTATGGGAGCGTTGATGTGAAGCTACGAATAAGGTAACATGCAACGATAATTGAAGTTTTCGTCGATTAAGGAAGGCAAACGGACTCGATAAAGGAGAAGGTAGATCGAAGTGAACGGACCTTTATGTGAATGTTTCTTTAATTTGGTACCTTGTTATAGGTCGGAAGGACAACAACCAACTCATATAGTAAGGACAACCAGATTTATGATTTTCAAAATTTTTAACAAGTTTTCGAAAAATATTTTTCCTTACAAAATTTCTAAAAGTCTTTTTGAATAAAATAAGTTTTAAACCTTGGTGTCAAG